>NW_027190005.1:32500-42500 GCF_040958095.1 Procambarus clarkii
TAATAAGAGCGAGAATGGTGGGTAGAGAGGCATAAATGTGTGTAACTGCAGGCGGCTGAGGGGCAGAGGGAGGGAGGTAGCCAGGCGCGCTCACCTCAACATTGTGTGTGTGTGTGTGCGGTGGTGCCACAGTGGACGGCTCATCTTCGTCCATGTCCACTCCCAACCCTTTATTAACCCTCAGTGACACTCCAGGCAACAACACTGTGTCACTGTGGACACTTTTCACTGACACACTGTGGCCATAAAACACCTGCCAATACCCGCAACACCTCCCACTGGCCAGCAACGTGGCAACAACAACATCAGCTGACTGCCCCACCCACCACCACCTTCCTCACTCTCACTCACTCTCTCTCTCTCTCTCTCTCGTCCAAACTACAGTTTGCACAACCAGCTTAATACTCTCACCAATTTCCCTTCTCACCAATGTTGGCCTCACGAACCTGACCTGACTCCATATGACGACAGGACTTGGCTGTTAATGTGGGGTCAGGTCTGGACCTGACTCCATATGACGATAGGACATGGCTCTTCATGTGGAGTCAGGTCCGGACCTGAGTCGATTTGATGAGTTTATAAGGTTTGGTTTAAGTCATTTGAATAGGAGAGAGAGAGAGAGAGAGAGAGAGAGAGAGAGAGAGAGAGAGAGAGAGAGAGAGAGAGAGAGAGAGAGAGAGAGAGAGAGAGAGATAGACAGATAGATAGACAGATAGATAGATAGATAGACAGATAGACAGATAGATAGACAGATAGACAGATAGATAGACAAATAGATAGACAGATAGATAGACAGATAGATAGACAGATAGATAGATAGACAGATAGACAGATAGATAGACAGATAGATAGATAGATAGACAGATAGACAGATAGATAGACAGATAGACAGATAGATAGACAGATAGACAGACAGATAGATAGACAGATAGAGAGACAGATAGACAGATAGATAGACAGATAGATAGACAGATAGATAGACAGATAGACAGACAGATAAACAGATAGATAGATAGACAGATAGATAGACAGATAGACAGATAGACAGATAGATAGATAGACAGATAGACAGATAGATAGATAGACAGATAGACAGATAGATAGACAGATAGACAGATAGACAGATAGATAGACAGATACAGATAGATAGATAGACAGATAGATAGATAGACAGATAGATAGACAGATAGATAGACAGATAGACAGATAGATAGACAGATAGACAGATAGATAGACAGATACAGATAGATAGATAGACAGATAGATAGATAGACAGATAGATAGACAGATAGATAGACAGATAGACAGATAGATAGACAGATAGATAGACAGATAGATAGATAGATAGACAGATAGATAGACAGATAGACAGATAGACAGATAGATAGATAGATAGATAGACAGATAGACAGATAGATAGATAGATAGACAGATACAGATAGATAGATAGACAGATAGACAGATAGATAGATAGATAGACAGATAGACAGATAGATAGACAGATAGATAGACAGATACAGATAGATAGATAGATAGATAGATAGATAGATAGATAGATAGATAGATAGATAGACAGATAGATAGACAGATAGACAGATAGATAGATAGATAGACAGATAGACAGATAGATAGATAGATAGATAGATAGATAGATAGACAGATAGACAGATACAGATAGATAGATAGACAGATAGACAGATAGATAGATAGATAGATAGATAGACAGATAGATAGACAGATACAGATAGATAGATAGACAGATAGATAGATAGATAGATAGATAGATAGACAGATAGATAGATAGATAGACAGATAGACAGATAGATAGACAGACAGATAGACAGACAGACAGACAGACAGACAGGCAGACAGACAGAGGGAGGTTATTATTTAATATATATTAAGCAATATAATATTAAACAAAGAGAGAAATCATTTTGAAAATGTGTGACAGTTGGAGCAGAAGGGAGGGGGAGGGGGGGCGTGAGGAAGGTGTTCCTGCCTTAGCTGACATATATACATTTGGAGATGTGTGTAGCCCAATCCTTGGTGTATGTATGTATGTAGTGGTGTAAAGAAAGAGTGGAGTGAGTGAGGTAACTGTTGTGGGATGGAGGAGGCATGGCTGGCGGCTTAGTATGGTGGGAGTTTTGTGGGGTGTCGCTGGGTGTAATAATTTGAGTTTAATTTGTGGAGATAGGTTATATAGTTGGAGTTGTTGGCTTTATATACCAGAGGGGACCCAGGCCTTATGCACAATGTGTGGGTTGTTATGTAGTGGTTGGGCTTAGTGTTGAGAGTGGGCGGGGGTTGGTGGGTGGGAGTGGGTGGGGTTTTTGATTGTGTATTTGTTGGTGGGCGTGTTTGTGGGGAAAGCGGGCGGGGCTGGGAGAAATGGGCGGGTAAAGGTGGCGAAAAATGTCGGGTGGTGGAGTGTGGGGTTTGAATATTCTCGTTTTCTGTTGGTGAGTCTTCCCACATTGTGGCTGACTAGATGGACCCTCAATCTCTCTCTCCTGACTCGTTATCTCGTTGCTCCTACTTCAACAGTGCCTCTTTACCTTCTCCATGTGTGACACACACCTACCTACACACCTGCACCTTACGTTGAGCAGGTGTGGGGAGCGTAATAAGAGCGAGAATGGTGGGTAGAGAGGCATAAATGTGTGTAACTGCAGGCGGCTGAGGGGCAGAGGGAGGGAGGTAGCCAGGCGCGCTCACCTCAACATTGTGTGTGTGTGTGTGTGCGGTGGTGCCACAGTGGACGGCTCATCTTCGTCCATGTCCACTCCCAACCCTTTATTAACCCTCAGTGACACTCCAGGCAACAACACTGTGTCACTGTGGACACTTTTCACTGACACACTGTGGCCATAAAACACCTGCCAATACCCGCAACACCTCCCACTGGCCAGCAACGTGGCAACAACAACATCAGCTGACTGCCCCACCCACCACCACCTTCCTCACTCTCACTCACTCTCTCTCTCTCTCTCTCTCGTCCAAACTACAGTTTGCACAACCAGCTTAATACTCTCACCAATTTCCCTTCTCACCAATGTTGGCCTCACGAACCTGACCTGACTCCATATGACGACAGGACTTGGCTGTTAATGTGGGGTCAGGTCTGGACCTGACTCCATATGACGATAGGACATGGCTCTTCATGTGGAGTCAGGTCCGGACCTGAGTCGATTTGATGAGTTTATAAGGTTTGGTTTAAGTCATTTGAATAGGATAGGAGAGAGAGAGAGAGAGAGAGAGAGAGAGAGAGAGAGAGAGAGAGAGAGAGAGAGAGAGAGAGAGAGAGAGAGAGAGAGAGAGAGATAGACAGATAGATAGACAGATAGATAGATAGATAGACAGATAGACAGATAGATAGACAGATAGACAGATAGATAGACAAATAGATAGACAGATAGATAGACAGATAGATAGACAGATAGATAGATAGACAGATAGACAGATAGATAGACAGATAGATAGATAGATAGACAGATAGACAGATAGATAGATAGACAGATAGACAGATAGATAGACAGATAGACAGACAGATAGATAGACAGATAGAGAGACAGATAGACAGATAGATAGACAGATAGATAGACAGATAGATAGACAGATAGACAGACAGATAAACAGATAGATAGATAGACAGATAGATAGACAGATAGACAGATAGACAGATAGATAGATAGACAGATAGACAGATAGATAGATAGACAGATAGACAGATAGATAGACAGATAGACAGATAGACAGATAGATAGACAGATACAGATAGATAGATAGACAGATAGATAGATAGACAGATAGATAGACAGATAGATAGACAGATAGACAGATAGATAGACAGATAGACAGATAGATAGACAGATACAGATAGATAGATAGACAGATAGATAGATAGACAGATAGATAGACAGATAGATAGACAGATAGACAGATAGATAGACAGATAGATAGACAGATAGATAGATAGATAGACAGATAGATAGACAGATAGACAGATAGACAGATAGATAGATAGATAGATAGACAGATAGACAGATAGATAGATAGATAGACAGATACAGATAGATAGATAGACAGATAGACAGATAGATAGATAGATAGACAGATAGACAGATAGATAGACAGATAGATAGACAGATACAGATAGATAGATAGATAGATAGATAGATAGATAGATAGATAGATAGATAGATAGACAGATAGATAGACAGATAGACAGATAGATAGATAGATAGACAGATAGACAGATAGATAGATAGATAGATAGATAGATAGATAGACAGATAGACAGATACAGATAGATAGATAGACAGATAGACAGATAGATAGATAGATAGATAGATAGACAGATAGATAGACAGATACAGATAGATAGATAGACAGATAGATAGATAGATAGATAGATAGATAGACAGATAGATAGATAGATAGACAGATAGACAGATAGATAGACAGACAGATAGACAGACAGACAGACAGACAGACAGGCAGACAGACAGAGGGAGGTTATTATTTAATATATATTAAGCAATATAATATTAAACAAAGAGAGAAATCATTTTGAAAATGTGTGACAGTTGGAGCAGAAGGGAGGGGGAGGGGGGGCGTGAGGAAGGTGTTCCTGCCTTAGCTGACATATATACATTTGGAGATGTGTGTAGCCCAATCCTTGGTGTATGTATGTATGTAGTGGTGTAAAGAAAGAGTGGAGTGAGTGAGGTAACTGTTGTGGGATGGAGGAGGCATGGCTGGCGGCTTAGTATGGTGGGAGTTTTGTGGGGTGTCGCTGGGTGTAATAATTTGAGTTTAATTTGTGGAGATAGGTTATATAGTTGGAGTTGTTGGCTTTATATACCAGAGGGGACCCAGGCCTTATGCACAATGTGTGGGTTGTTATGTAGTGGTTGGGCTTAGTGTTGAGAGTGGGCGGGGGTTGGTGGGTGGGAGTGGGTGGGGTTTTTGATTGTGTATTTGTTGGTGGGCGTGTTTGTGGGGAAAGCGGGCGGGGCTGGGAGAAATGGGCGGGTAAAGGTGGCGAAAAATGTCGGGTGGTGGAGTGTGGGGTTTGAATATTCTCGTTTTCTGTTGGTGAGTCTTCCCACATTGTGGCTGACTAGATGGACCCTCAATCTCTCTCTCCTGACTCGTTATCTCGTTGCTCCTACTTCAACAGTGCCTCTTTACCTTCTCCATGTGTGACACACACCTACCTACACACCTGCACCTTACGTTGAGCAGGTGTGGGGAGCGTAATAAGAGCGAGAATGGTGGGTAGAGAGGCATAAATGTGTGTAACTGCAGGCGGCTGAGGGGCAGAGGGAGGGAGGTAGCCAGGCGCGCTCACCTCAACATTGTGTGTGTGTGTGTGTGCGGTGGTGCCACAGTGGACGGCTCATCTTCGTCCATGTCCACTCCCAACCCTTTATTAACCCTCAGTGACACTCCAGGCAACAACACTGTGTCACTGTGGACACTTTTCACTGACACACTGTGGCCATAAAACACCTGCCAATACCCGCAACACCTCCCACTGGCCAGCAACGTGGCAACAACAACATCAGCTGACTGCCCCACCCACCACCACCTTCCTCACTCTCACTCACTCTCTCTCTCTCTCTCTCTCGTCCAAACTACAGTTTGCACAACCAGCTTAATACTCTCACCAATTTCCCTTCTCACCAATGTTGGCCTCACGAACCTGACCTGACTCCATATGACGACAGGACTTGGCTGTTAATGTGGGGTCAGGTCTGGACCTGACTCCATATGACGATAGGACATGGCTCTTCATGTGGAGTCAGGTCCGGACCTGAGTCGATTTGATGAGTTTATAAGGTTTGGTTTAAGTCATTTGAATAGGAGAGAGAGAGAGAGAGAGAGAGAGAGAGAGAGAGAGAGAGAGAGAGAGAGAGAGAGAGAGAGAGAGAGAGAGAGAGAGATAGACAGATAGATAGACAGATAGATAGATAGATAGACAGATAGACAGATAGATAGACAGATAGACAGATAGATAGACAAATAGATAGACAGATAGATAGACAGATAGATAGACAGATAGATAGATAGACAGATAGACAGATAGATAGACAGATAGATAGATAGATAGACAGATAGACAGATAGATAGATAGACAGATAGACAGATAGATAGACAGATAGACAGACAGATAGATAGACAGATAGAGAGACAGATAGACAGATAGATAGACAGATAGATAGACAGATAGATAGACAGATAGACAGACAGATAAACAGATAGATAGATAGACAGATAGATAGACAGATAGACAGATAGACAGATAGATAGATAGACAGATAGACAGATAGATAGATAGACAGATAGACAGATAGATAGACAGATAGACAGATAGACAGATAGATAGACAGATACAGATAGATAGATAGACAGATAGATAGATAGACAGATAGATAGACAGATAGATAGACAGATAGACAGATAGATAGACAGATAGACAGATAGATAGACAGATACAGATAGATAGATAGACAGATAGATAGATAGACAGATAGATAGACAGATAGATAGACAGATAGACAGATAGATAGACAGATAGATAGACAGATAGATAGATAGATAGACAGATAGATAGACAGATAGACAGATAGACAGATAGATAGATAGATAGATAGACAGATAGACAGATAGATAGATAGATAGACAGATACAGATAGATAGATAGACAGATAGACAGATAGATAGATAGATAGACAGATAGACAGATAGATAGACAGATAGATAGACAGATACAGATAGATAGATAGATAGATAGATAGATAGATAGATAGATAGATAGATAGATAGACAGATAGATAGACAGATAGACAGATAGATAGATAGATAGACAGATAGACAGATAGATAGATAGATAGATAGATAGATAGATAGACAGATAGACAGATACAGATAGATAGATAGACAGATAGACAGATAGATAGATAGATAGATAGATAGACAGATAGATAGACAGATACAGATAGATAGATAGACAGATAGATAGATAGATAGATAGATAGATAGACAGATAGATAGATAGATAGACAGATAGACAGATAGATAGACAGACAGATAGACAGACAGACAGACAGACAGACAGGCAGACAGACAGAGGGAGGTTATTATTTAATATATATTAAGCAATATAATATTAAACAAAGAGAGAAATCATTTTGAAAATGTGTGACAGTTGGAGCAGAAGGGAGGGGGAGGGGGGGCGTGAGGAAGGTGTTCCTGCCTTAGCTGACATATATACATTTGGAGATGTGTGTAGCCCAATCCTTGGTGTATGTATGTATGTAGTGGTGTAAAGAAAGAGTGGAGTGAGTGAGGTAACTGTTGTGGGATGGAGGAGGCATGGCTGGCGGCTTAGTATGGTGGGAGTTTTGTGGGGTGTCGCTGGGTGTAATAATTTGAGTTTAATTTGTGGAGATAGGTTATATAGTTGGAGTTGTTGGCTTTATATACCAGAGGGGACCCAGGCCTTATGCACAATGTGTGGGTTGTTATGTAGTGGTTGGGCTTAGTGTTGAGAGTGGGCGGGGGTTGGTGGGTGGGAGTGGGTGGGGTTTTTGATTGTGTATTTGTTGGTGGGCGTGTTTGTGGGGAAAGCGGGCGGGGCTGGGAGAAATGGGCGGGTAAAGGTGGCGAAAAATGTCGGGTGGTGGAGTGTGGGGTTTGAATATTCTCGTTTTCTGTTGGTGAGTCTTCCCACATTGTGGCTGACTAGATGGACCCTCAATCTCTCTCTCCTGACTCGTTATCTCGTTGCTCCTACTTCAACAGTGCCTCTTTACCTTCTCCATGTGTGACACACACCTACCTACACACCTGCACCTTACGTTGAGCAGGTGTGGGGAGCGTAATAAGAGCGAGAATGGTGGGTAGAGAGGCATAAATGTGTGTAACTGCAGGCGGCTGAGGGGCAGAGGGAGGGAGGTAGCCAGGCGCGCTCACCTCAACATTGTGTGTGTGTGTGTGTGCGGTGGTGCCACAGTGGACGGCTCATCTTCGTCCATGTCCACTCCCAACCCTTTATTAACCCTCAGTGACACTCCAGGCAACAACACTGTGTCACTGTGGACACTTTTCACTGACACACTGTGGCCATAAAACACCTGCCAATACCCGCAACACCTCCCACTGGCCAGCAACGTGGCAACAACAACATCAGCTGACTGCCCCACCCACCACCACCTTCCTCACTCTCACTCACTCTCTCTCTCTCTCTCTCTCGTCCAAACTACAGTTTGCACAACCAGCTTAATACTCTCACCAATTTCCCTTCTCACCAATGTTGGCCTCACGAACCTGACCTGACTCCATATGACGACAGGACTTGGCTGTTAATGTGGGGTCAGGTCTGGACCTGACTCCATATGACGATAGGACATGGCTCTTCATGTGGAGTCAGGTCCGGACCTGAGTCGATTTGATGAGTTTATAAGGTTTGGTTTAAGTCATTTGAATAGGAGAGAGAGAGAGAGAGAGAGAGAGAGAGAGAGAGAGAGAGAGAGAGAGAGAGAGAGAGAGAGAGAGAGAGAGAGAGATAGACAGATAGATAGACAGATAGATAGATAGATAGACAGATAGACAGATAGATAGACAGATAGACAGATAGATAGACAAATAGATAGACAGATAGATAGACAGATAGATAGACAGATAGATAGATAGACAGATAGACAGATAGATAGACAGATAGATAGATAGATAGACAGATAGACAGATAGATAGATAGACAGATAGACAGATAGATAGACAGATAGACAGACAGATAGATAGACAGATAGAGAGACAGATAGACAGATAGATAGACAGATAGATAGACAGATAGATAGACAGATAGACAGACAGATAAACAGATAGATAGATAGACAGATAGATAGACAGATAGACAGATAGACAGATAGATAGATAGACAGATAGACAGATAGATAGATAGACAGATAGACAGATAGATAGACAGATAGACAGATAGACAGATAGATAGACAGATACAGATAGATAGATAGACAGATAGATAGATAGACAGATAGATAGACAGATAGATAGACAGATAGACAGATAGATAGACAGATAGACAGATAGATAGACAGATACAGATAGATAGATAGACAGATAGATAGATAGACAGATAGATAGACAGATAGATAGACAGATAGACAGATAGATAGACAGATAGATAGACAGATAGATAGATAGATAGACAGATAGATAGACAGATAGACAGATAGACAGATAGATAGATAGATAGATAGACAGATAGACAGATAGATAGATAGATAGACAGATACAGATAGATAGATAGACAGATAGACAGATAGATAGATAGATAGACAGATAGACAGATAGATAGACAGATAGATAGACAGATACAGATAGATAGATAGATAGATAGATAGATAGATAGATAGATAGATAGATAGATAGACAGATAGATAGACAGATAGACAGATAGATAGATAGATAGACAGATAGACAGATAGATAGATAGATAGATAGATAGATAGATAGACAGATAGACAGATACAGATAGATAGATAGACAGATAGACAGATAGATAGATAGATAGATAGATAGACAGATAGATAGACAGATACAGATAGATAGATAGACAGATAGATAGATAGATAGATAGATAGATAGACAGATAGATAGATAGATAGACAGATAGACAGATAGATAGACAGACAGATAGACAGACAGACAGACAGACAGACAGGCAGACAGACAGAGGGAGGTTATTATTTAATATATATTAAGCAATATAATATTAAACAAAGAGAGAAATCATTTTGAAAATGTGTGACAGTTGGAGCAGAAGGGAGGGGGAGGGGGGGGCGTGAGGAAGGTGTTCCTGCCTTAGCTGACATATATACATTTGGAGATGTGTGTAGCCCAATCCTTGGTGTATGTATGTATGTAGTGGTGTAAAGAAAGAGTGGAGTGAGTGAGGTAACTGTTGTGG
>NW_027190005.1:47500-63001 GCF_040958095.1 Procambarus clarkii
GGTGGGTAGAGAGGCATAAATGTGTGTAACTGCAGGCGGCTGAGGGGCAGAGGGAGGGAGGTAGCCAGGCGCGCTCACCTCAACATTGTGTGTGTGTGTGCGGTGGTGCCACAGTGGACGGCTCATCTTCGTCCATGTCCACTCCCAACCCTTTATTAACCCTCAGTGACACTCCAGGCAACAACACTGTGTCACTGTGGACACTTTTCACTGACACACTGTGGCCATAAAACACCTGCCAATACCCGCAACACCTCCCACTGGCCAGCAACGTGGCAACAACAACATCAGCTGACTGCCCCACCCACCACCACCTTCCTCACTCTCACTCACTCTCTCTCTCTCTCTCTCTCGTCCAAACTACAGTTTGCACAACCAGCTTAATACTCTCACCAATTTCCCTTCTCACCAATGTTGGCCTCACGAACCTGACCTGACTCCATATGACGACAGGACTTGGCTGTTAATGTGGGGTCAGGTCTGGACCTGACTCCATATGACGATAGGACATGGCTCTTCATGTGGAGTCAGGTCCGGACCTGAGTCGATTTGATGAGTTTATAAGGTTTGGTTTAAGTCATTTGAATAGGAGAGAGAGAGAGAGAGAGAGAGAGAGAGAGAGAGAGAGAGAGAGAGAGAGAGAGAGAGAGAGAGAGATAGACAGATAGATAGACAGATAGATAGATAGATAGACAGATAGACAGATAGATAGACAGATAGACAGATAGATAGACAAATAGATAGACAGATAGATAGACAGATAGATAGACAGATAGATAGATAGACAGATAGACAGATAGATAGACAGATAGATAGATAGATAGACAGATAGACAGATAGATAGACAGATAGACAGATAGATAGACAGATAGACAGACAGATAGATAGACAGATAGAGAGACAGATAGACAGATAGATAGACAGATAGATAGACAGATAGATAGACAGATAGACAGACAGATAAACAGATAGATAGATAGACAGATAGATAGACAGATAGACAGATAGACAGATAGATAGATAGACAGATAGACAGATAGATAGATAGACAGATAGACAGATAGATAGACAGATAGACAGATAGACAGATAGATAGACAGATACAGATAGATAGATAGACAGATAGATAGATAGACAGATAGATAGACAGATAGATAGACAGATAGACAGATAGATAGACAGATAGACAGATAGATAGACAGATACAGATAGATAGATAGACAGATAGATAGATAGACAGATAGATAGACAGATAGATAGACAGATAGACAGATAGATAGACAGATAGATAGACAGATAGATAGATAGATAGACAGATAGATAGACAGATAGACAGATAGACAGATAGATAGATAGATAGATAGACAGATAGACAGATAGATAGATAGATAGACAGATACAGATAGATAGATAGACAGATAGACAGATAGATAGATAGATAGACAGATAGACAGATAGATAGACAGATAGATAGACAGATACAGATAGATAGATAGATAGATAGATAGATAGATAGATAGATAGATAGATAGATAGACAGATAGATAGACAGATAGACAGATAGATAGATAGATAGACAGATAGACAGATAGATAGATAGATAGATAGATAGATAGATAGACAGATAGACAGATACAGATAGATAGATAGACAGATAGACAGATAGATAGATAGATAGATAGATAGACAGATAGATAGACAGATACAGATAGATAGATAGACAGATAGATAGATAGATAGATAGATAGATAGACAGATAGATAGATAGATAGACAGATAGACAGATAGATAGACAGACAGATAGACAGACAGACAGACAGACAGACAGGCAGACAGACAGAGGGAGGTTATTATTTAATATATATTAAGCAATATAATATTAAACAAAGAGAGAAATCATTTTGAAAATGTGTGACAGTTGGAGCAGAAGGGAGGGGGAGGGGGGGCGTGAGGAAGGTGTTCCTGCCTTAGCTGACATATATACATTTGGAGATGTGTGTAGCCCAATCCTTGGTGTATGTATGTATGTAGTGGTGTAAAGAAAGAGTGGAGTGAGTGAGGTAACTGTTGTGGGATGGAGGAGGCATGGCTGGCGGCTTAGTATGGTGGGAGTTTTGTGGGGTGTCGCTGGGTGTAATAATTTGAGTTTAATTTGTGGAGATAGGTTATATAGTTGGAGTTGTTGGCTTTATATACCAGAGGGGACCCAGGCCTTATGCACAATGTGTGGGTTGTTATGTAGTGGTTGGGCTTAGTGTTGAGAGTGGGCGGGGGTTGGTGGGTGGGAGTGGGTGGGGTTTTTGATTGTGTATTTGTTGGTGGGCGTGTTTGTGGGGAAAGCGGGCGGGGCTGGGAGAAATGGGCGGGTAAAGGTGGCGAAAAATGTCGGGTGGTGGAGTGTGGGGTTTGAATATTCTCGTTTTCTGTTGGTGAGTCTTCCCACATTGTGGCTGACTAGATGGACCCTCAATCTCTCTCTCCTGACTCGTTATCTCGTTGCTCCTACTTCAACAGTGCCTCTTTACCTTCTCCATGTGTGACACACACCTACCTACACACCTGCACCTTACGTTGAGCAGGTGTGGGGAGCGTAATAAGAGCGAGAATGGTGGGTAGAGAGGCATAAATGTGTGTAACTGCAGGCGGCTGAGGGGCAGAGGGAGGGAGGTAGCCAGGCGCGCTCACCTCAACATTGTGTGTGTGTGTGCGGTGGTGCCACAGTGGACGGCTCATCTTCGTCCATGTCCACTCCCAACCCTTTATTAACCCTCAGTGACACTCCAGGCAACAACACTGTGTCACTGTGGACACTTTTCACTGACACACTGTGGCCATAAAACACCTGCCAATACCCGCAACACCTCCCACTGGCCAGCAACGTGGCAACAACAACATCAGCTGACTGCCCCACCCACCACCACCTTCCTCACTCTCACTCACTCTCTCTCTCTCTCTCTCTCGTCCAAACTACAGTTTGCACAACCAGCTTAATACTCTCACCAATTTCCCTTCTCACCAATGTTGGCCTCACGAACCTGACCTGACTCCATATGACGACAGGACTTGGCTGTTAATGTGGGGTCAGGTCTGGACCTGACTCCATATGACGATAGGACATGGCTCTTCATGTGGAGTCAGGTCCGGACCTGAGTCGATTTGATGAGTTTATAAGGTTTGGTTTAAGTCATTTGAATAGGAGAGAGAGAGAGAGAGAGAGAGAGAGAGAGAGAGAGAGAGAGAGAGAGAGAGAGAGATAGACAGATAGATAGACAGATAGATAGATAGATAGACAGATAGACAGATAGATAGACAGATAGACAGATAGATAGACAAATAGATAGACAGATAGATAGACAGATAGATAGACAGATAGATAGATAGACAGATAGACAGATAGATAGACAGATAGATAGATAGATAGACAGATAGACAGATAGATAGATAGACAGATAGACAGATAGATAGACAGATAGACAGACAGATAGATAGACAGATAGAGAGACAGATAGACAGATAGATAGACAGATAGATAGACAGATAGATAGACAGATAGACAGACAGATAAACAGATAGATAGATAGACAGATAGATAGACAGATAGACAGATAGACAGATAGATAGATAGACAGATAGACAGATAGATAGATAGACAGATAGACAGATAGATAGACAGATAGACAGATAGACAGATAGATAGACAGATACAGATAGATAGATAGACAGATAGATAGATAGACAGATAGATAGACAGATAGATAGACAGATAGACAGATAGATAGACAGATAGACAGATAGATAGACAGATACAGATAGATAGATAGACAGATAGATAGATAGACAGATAGATAGACAGATAGATAGACAGATAGACAGATAGATAGACAGATAGATAGACAGATAGATAGATAGATAGACAGATAGATAGACAGATAGACAGATAGACAGATAGATAGATAGATAGATAGACAGATAGACAGATAGATAGATAGATAGACAGATACAGATAGATAGATAGACAGATAGACAGATAGATAGATAGATAGACAGATAGACAGATAGATAGACAGATAGATAGACAGATACAGATAGATAGATAGATAGATAGATAGATAGATAGATAGATAGATAGATAGACAGATAGATAGACAGATAGACAGATAGATAGATAGATAGACAGATAGACAGATAGATAGATAGATAGATAGATAGATAGATAGACAGATAGACAGATACAGATAGATAGATAGACAGATAGACAGATAGATAGATAGATAGATAGATAGACAGATAGATAGACAGATACAGATAGATAGATAGACAGATAGATAGATAGATAGATAGATAGATAGACAGATAGATAGATAGATAGACAGATAGACAGATAGATAGACAGACAGATAGACAGACAGACAGACAGACAGACAGGCAGACAGACAGAGGGAGGTTATTATTTAATATATATTAAGCAATATAATATTAAACAAAGAGAGAAATCATTTTGAAAATGTGTGACAGTTGGAGCAGAAGGGAGGGGGAGGGGGGGCGTGAGGAAGGTGTTCCTGCCTTAGCTGACATATATACATTTGGAGATGTGTGTAGCCCAATCCTTGGTGTATGTATGTATGTAGTGGTGTAAAGAAAGAGTGGAGTGAGTGAGGTAACTGTTGTGGGATGGAGGAGGCATGGCTGGCGGCTTAGTATGGTGGGAGTTTTGTGGGGTGTCGCTGGGTGTAATAATTTGAGTTTAATTTGTGGAGATAGGTTATATAGTTGGAGTTGTTGGCTTTATATACCAGAGGGGACCCAGGCCTTATGCACAATGTGTGGGTTGTTATGTAGTGGTTGGGCGTAGTGTAGAGAGTGGGCGGGGGTTGGTGGGTGGCAATGGGTGGGGTTTTTGATTGTGTATTTGATAGTGGGCGTAGTTGTGGGGGAAGGTGGGCGGGGCTGGGAGAAATGGGCGGGTAAAGGTGGCGAAAAATGTCGGGTGGTGGAGTCTGGGGTTTGAATATTCTCGTTTTCTGTTGGTGAGTCTTCCCACATTGTGGCTGACTAGATGGACCCTCAATCTCTCTCTCCTGACTCGTTATCTCGTTGCTCCTACTTCAACAGTGCCTCTTTACCTTCTCCATGTGTGACACACACCTACCTACACACGTGCACCTTACGTTGAGCAGGTGTGGGGAGCGTAATAAGAGCGTGAATGGTGGGTAGAGAGGTATAAATGTGTGTAACTGCAGGCGGCTGAGGGGCGGAGGGAGGGAGGTGTGTGTGTGTGTGTGCGCGGTGGTGCCACAGTGGACGGCTCATCTTCGTCCATGTCCACTCCCAACCCTTTATTAACCCTCAGTGACACTCCAGGCAACAACACTGTGTCACTGTGGACACTTTTCACTGACACACTGTGGCCATAAAACACCTGCCAATACCCGCAACACCTCCCACTGGCCAGCAACGTGGCAACAACAACATCAGCTGACTGCCCCACCCACCACCACCTTCCTCACTCTCACTCACTCTCTCTCTCTCTCTCTCTCGTCCAAACTACAGTTTGCACAACCAGCTTAATACTCTCACCAATTTCCCTTCTCACCAATGTTGGCCTCACGAACCTGACCTGACTCCATATGACGACAGGACTTGGCTGTTAATGTGGGGTCAGGTCTGGACCTGACTCCATATGACGATAGGACATGGCTCTTCATGTGGAGTCAGGTCCGGACCTGAGTCGATTTGATGAGTTTATAAGGTTTGGTTTAAGTCATTTGAATAGGAGAGAGAGAGAGAGAGAGAGAGAGAGAGAGAGAGAGAGAGAGAGAGAGAGAGAGAGAGAGAGAGAGAGAGAGAGAGAGAGATAGACAGATAGATAGACAGATAGATAGATAGATAGACAGATAGACAGATAGATAGACAGATAGACAGATAGATAGACAAATAGATAGACAGATAGATAGACAGATAGATAGACAGATAGATAGATAGACAGATAGACAGATAGATAGACAGATAGATAGATAGATAGACAGATAGACAGATAGATAGATAGACAGATAGACAGATAGATAGACAGATAGACAGACAGATAGATAGACAGATAGAGAGACAGATAGACAGATAGATAGACAGATAGATAGACAGATAGATAGACAGATAGACAGACAGATAAACAGATAGATAGATAGACAGATAGATAGACAGATAGACAGATAGACAGATAGATAGATAGACAGATAGACAGATAGATAGATAGACAGATAGACAGATAGATAGACAGATAGACAGATAGACAGATAGATAGACAGATACAGATAGATAGATAGACAGATAGATAGATAGACAGATAGATAGACAGATAGATAGACAGATAGACAGATAGATAGACAGATAGACAGATAGATAGACAGATACAGATAGATAGATAGACAGATAGATAGATAGACAGATAGATAGACAGATAGATAGACAGATAGACAGATAGATAGACAGATAGATAGACAGATAGATAGATAGATAGACAGATAGATAGACAGATAGACAGATAGACAGATAGATAGATAGATAGATAGACAGATAGACAGATAGATAGATAGATAGACAGATACAGATAGATAGATAGACAGATAGACAGATAGATAGATAGATAGACAGATAGACAGATAGATAGACAGATAGATAGACAGATACAGATAGATAGATAGATAGATAGATAGATAGATAGATAGATAGATAGATAGACAGATAGATAGACAGATAGACAGATAGATAGATAGATAGACAGATAGACAGATAGATAGATAGATAGATAGATAGATAGATAGATAGACAGATAGACAGATACAGATAGATAGATAGACAGATAGACAGATAGATAGATAGATAGATAGATAGACAGATAGATAGACAGATACAGATAGATAGATAGACAGATAGATAGATAGATAGATAGATAGATAGACAGATAGATAGATAGATAGACAGATAGACAGATAGATAGACAGACAGATAGACAGACAGACAGACAGACAGACAGGCAGACAGACAGAGGGAGGTTATTATTTAATATATATTAAGCAATATAATATTAAACAAAGAGAGAAATCATTTTGAAAATGTGTGACAGTTGGAGCAGAAGGGAGGGGGAGGGGGGGCGTGAGGAAGGTGTTCCTGCCTTAGCTGACATATATACATTTGGAGATGTGTGTAGCCCAATCCTTGGTGTATGTATGTATGTAGTGGTGTAAAGAAAGAGTGGAGTGAGTGAGGTAACTGTTGTGGGATGGAGGAGGCATGGCTGGCGGCTTAGTATGGTGGGAGTTTTGTGGGGTGTCGCTGGGTGTAATAATTTGAGTTTAATTTGTGGAGATAGGTTATATAGTTGGAGTTGTTGGCTTTATATACCAGAGGGGACCCAGGCCTTATGCACAATGTGTGGGTTGTTATGTAGTGGTTGGGCGTAGTGTAGAGAGTGGGCGGGGGTTGGTGGGTGGCAATGGGTGGGGTTTTTGATTGTGTATTTGATAGTGGGCGTAGTTGTGGGGAAGGTGGGCGGGGCTGGGAGAAATGGGCGGGTAAAGGTGGCGAAAAATGTCGGGTGGTGGAGTCTGGGGTTTGAATATTCTCGTTTTCTGTTGGTGAGTCTTCCCACATTGTGGCTGACTAGATGGACCCTCAATCTCTCTCTCCTGACTCGTTATCTCGTTGCTCCTACTTCAACAGTGCCTCTTTACCTTCTCCATGTGTGACACACACCTACCTACACACGTGCACCTTACGTTGAGCAGGTGTGGGGAGCGTAATAAGAGCGTGAATGGTGGGTAGAGAGGTATAAATGTGTGTAACTGCAGGCGGCTGAGGGGCGGAGGGAGGGAGGTGTGTGTTGTGTGTGTGCGCGGTGGTGCCACAGTGGACGGCTCATCTTCGTCCATGTCCACTCCCAACCCTTTATTAACCCTCAGTGACACTCCAGGCAACAACACTGTGTCACTGTGGACACTTTTCACTGACACACTGTGGCCATAAAACACCTGCCAATACCCGCAACACCTCCCACTGGCCAGCAACGTGGCAACAACAACATCAGCTGACTGCCCCACCCACCACCACCTTCCTCACTCTCACTCACTCTCTCTCTCTCTCTCTCTCGTCCAAACTACAGTTTGCACAACCAGCTTAATACTCTCACCAATTTCCCTTCTCACCAATGTTGGCCTCACGAACCTGACCTGACTCCATATGACGACAGGACTTGGCTGTTAATGTGGGGTCAGGTCTGGACCTGACTCCATATGACGATAGGACATGGCTCTTCATGTGGAGTCAGGTCCGGACCTGAGTCGATTTGATGAGTTTATAAGGTTTGGTTTAAGTCATTTGAATAGGAGAGAGAGAGAGAGAGAGAGAGAGAGAGAGAGAGAGAGAGAGAGAGAGAGAGAGAGGAGAGAGAGAGAGAGAGAGAGATAGACAGATAGATAGACAGATAGATAGATAGATAGACAGATAGACAGATAGATAGACAGATAGACAGATAGATAGACAAATAGATAGACAGATAGATAGACAGATAGATAGACAGATAGATAGATAGACAGATAGACAGATAGATAGACAGATAGATAGATAGATAGACAGATAGACAGATAGATAGATAGACAGATAGACAGATAGATAGACAGATAGACAGACAGATAGATAGACAGATAGAGAGACAGATAGACAGATAGATAGACAGATAGATAGACAGATAGATAGACAGATAGACAGACAGATAAACAGATAGATAGATAGACAGATAGATAGACAGATAGACAGATAGACAGATAGATAGATAGACAGATAGACAGATAGATAGATAGACAGATAGACAGATAGATAGACAGATAGACAGATAGACAGATAGATAGACAGATACAGATAGATAGATAGACAGATAGATAGATAGACAGATAGATAGACAGATAGATAGACAGATAGACAGATAGATAGACAGATAGACAGATAGATAGACAGATACAGATAGATAGATAGACAGATAGATAGATAGACAGATAGATAGACAGATAGATAGACAGATAGACAGATAGATAGACAGATAGATAGACAGATAGATAGATAGATAGACAGATAGATAGACAGATAGACAGATAGACAGATAGATAGATAGATAGATAGACAGATAGACAGATAGATAGATAGATAGACAGATACAGATAGATAGATAGACAGATAGACAGATAGATAGATAGATAGACAGATAGACAGATAGATAGACAGATAGATAGACAGATACAGATAGATAGATAGATAGATAGATAGATAGATAGATAGATAGATAGATAGACAGATAGATAGACAGATAGACAGATAGATAGATAGATAGACAGATAGACAGATAGATAGATAGATAGATAGATAGATAGATAGACAGATAGACAGATACAGATAGATAGATAGACAGATAGACAGATAGATAGATAGATAGATAGATAGACAGATAGATAGACAGATACAGATAGATAGATAGACAGATAGATAGATAGATAGATAGATAGATAGACAGATAGATAGATAGATAGATAGACAGATAGACAGATAGATAGACAGACAGATAGACAGACAGACAGACAGACAGACAGGCAGACAGACAGAGGGAGGTTATTATTTAATATATATTAAGCAATATAATATTAAACAAAGAGAGAAATCATTTTGAAAATGTGTGACAGTTGGAGCAGAAGGGAGGGGGAGGGGGGGCGTGAGGAAGGTGTTCCTGCCTTAGCTGACATATATACATTTGGAGATGTGTGTAGCCCAATCCTTGGTGTATGTATGTATGTAGTGGTGTAAAGAAAGAGTGGAGTGAGTGAGGTAACTGTTGTGGGATGGAGGAGGCATGGCTGGCGGCTTAGTATGGTGGGAGTTTTGTGGGGTGTCGCTGGGTGTAATAATTTGAGTTTAATTTGTGGAGATAGGTTATATAGTTGGAGTTGTTGGCTTTATATACCAGAGGGGACCCAGGCCTTATGCACAATGTGTGGGTTGTTATGTAGTGGTTGGGCGTAGTGTAGAGAGTGGGCGGGGGTTGGTGGGTGGCAATGGGTGGGGTTTTTGATTGTGTATTTGATAGTGGGCGTAGTTGTGGGGGAAGGTGGGCGGGGCTGGGAGAAATGGGCGGGTAAAGGTGGCGAAAAATGTCGGGTGGTGGAGTCTGGGGTTTGAATATTCTCGTTTTCTGTTGGTGAGTCTTCCCACATTGTGGCTGACTAGATGGACCCTCAATCTCTCTCTCCTGACTCGTTATCTCGTTGCTCCTACTTCAACAGTGCCTCTTTACCTTCTCCATGTGTGACACACACCTACCTACACACGTGCACCTTACGTTGAGCAGGTGTGGGGAGCGTAATAAGAGCGTGAATGGTGGGTAGAGAGGTATAAATGTGTGTAACTGCAGGCGGCTGAGGGGCGGAGGGAGGGAGGGTGTGTGTGTGTGTGCGCGGTGGTGCCACAGTGGACGGCTCATCTTCGTCCATGTCCACTCCCAACCCTTTATTAACCCTCAGTGACACTCCAGGCAACAACACTGTGTCACTGTGGACACTTTTCACTGACACACTGTGGCCATAAAACACCTGCCAATACCCGCAACACCTCCCACTGGCCAGCAACGTGGCAACAACAACATCAGCTGACTGCCCCACCCACCACCACCTTCCTCACTCTCACTCACTCTCTCTCTCTCTCTCTCTCGTCCAAACTACAGTTTTGCACAACCAGCTTAATACTCTCACCAATTTCCCTTCTCACCAATGTTGGCCTCACGAACCTGACCTCACTCCATATGACGACAGGACTTGGCTGTTAATGTGGGGTCAGGTCTGGACCTGACTCCATATGACGATAGGACATGGCTCTTCATGTGGAGTCAGGTCCGGACCTGAGTCGATTTGATGAGTTTATAAGGTTTGGTTTAAGTCATTTGAATAGGAGAGAGAGAGAGAGAGAGAGAGAGAGAGAGAGAGAGAGAGAGAGAGAGAGAGAGAGAGAGAGAGAGAGAGAGAGAGAGAGATAGACAGATAGATAGACAGATAGATAGATAGATAGACAGATAGACAGATAGATAGACAGATAGACAGATAGATAGACAAATAGATAGACAGATAGATAGACAGATAGATAGACAGATAGATAGATAGACAGATAGACAGATAGATAGACAGATAGATAGATAGATAGACAGATAGACAGATAGATAGATAGACAGATAGACAGATAGATAGACAGATAGACAGACAGATAGATAGACAGATAGAGAGACAGATAGACAGATAGATAGACAGATAGATAGACAGATAGATAGACAGATAGACAGACAGATAAACAGATAGATAGATAGACAGATAGATAGACAGATAGACAGATAGACAGATAGATAGATAGACAGATAGACAGATAGATAGATAGACAGATAGACAGATAGATAGACAGATAGACAGATAGACAGATAGATAGACAGATACAGATAGATAGATAGACAGATAGATAGATAGACAGATAGATAGACAGATAGATAGACAGATAGACAGATAGATAGACAGATAGACAGATAGATAGACAGATACAGATAGATAGATAGACAGATAGATAGATAGACAGATAGATAGACAGATAGATAGACAGATAGACAGATAGATAGACAGATAGATAGACAGATAGATAGATAGATAGACAGATAGATAGACAGATAGACAGATAGACAGATAGATAGATAGATAGATAGACAGATAGACAGATAGATAGATAGATAGACAGATACAGATAGATAGATAGACAGATAGACAGATAGATAGATAGATAGACAGATAGACAGATAGATAGACAGATAGATAGACAGATACAGATAGATAGATAGATAGATAGATAGATAGATAGATAGATAGATAGATAGACAGATAGATAGACAGATAGACAGATAGATAGATAGATAGACAGATAGACAGATAGATAGATAGATAGATAGATAGATAGATAGACAGATAGACAGATACAGATAGATAGATAGACAGATAGACAGATAGATAGATAGATAGATAGATAGACAGATAGATAGACAGATACAGATAGATAGATAGACAGATAGATAGATAGATAGATAGATAGATAGACAGATAGATAGATAGATAGACAGATAGACAGATAGATAGACAGACAGATAGACAGACAGACAGACAGACAGACAGGCAGACAGACAGAGGGAGGTTATTATTTAATATATATTAAGCAATATAATATTAAACAAAGAGAGAAATCATTTTGAAAATGTGTGACAGTTGGAGCAGAAGGGAGGGGGAGGGGGGGCGTGAGGAAGGTGTTCCTGCCTTAGCTGACATATATACATTTGGAGATGTGTGTAGCCCAATCCTTGGTGTATGTATGTATGTAGTGGTGTAAAGAAAGAGTGGAGTGAGTGAGGTAACTGTTGTGGGATGGAGGAGGCATGGCTGGCGGCTTAGTATGGTGGGAGTTTTGTGGGGTGTCGCTGGGTGTAATAATTTGAGTTTAATTTGTGGAGATAGGTTATATAGTTGGAGTTGTTGGCTTTATATACCAGAGGGGACCCAGGCCTTATGCACAATGTGTGGGTTGTTATGTAGTGGTTGGGCGTAGTGTAGAGAGTGGGCGGGGGTTGGTGGGTGGCAAGTGGGTGGGGTTTTTGATTGTGTATTTGATTAGGTGGGCGTAGTTGTGGGGGAAGGCGGGCGGGGCTGGGAGAAATGGGCGGGTAAAGGTGGCGAAAAATGTCGGGTGGTGGAGTCTGGGGTTTTGAATATTCTCGTTTTCTGTTGGTGAGTCTTCCCACATTGTGGCTGACTAGATGGACCCTCAATCTCTCTCTCCTGACTCGTTATCTCGTTGCTCCTACTTCAACAGTGCCTCTTTACCTTCTCCATGTGTGACACACACCTACCTACACACGTGCACCTTACGTTGAGCAGGTGTGGGGAGCGTAATAAGAGCGATGAATGGTGGGTAGAGAGGTATAAATGTGTGTAACTGCAGGCGGCTGAGGGGCAGGGAGGGAGGTAGCAGGCGCGCTCACCTCAACATTTGTGTGTGTGTGTGCGGTGGTGCCACAGTGGACGGCTCATCTTCGTCCATGTCCACTCCCAACCCTTTATTAACCCTCAGTGACACTCCAGGCAACAACACTGTGTCACTGTGGACACTTTTCACTGACACACTGTGGCCATAAAACACCTGCCAATACCCGCAACACCTCCCACTGGCCAGCAACGTGGCAACAACAACATCAGCTGACTGCCCCACCCACCACCACCTTCCTCACTCTCACTCACTCTCTCTCTCTCTCTCTCTCGTCCAAACTACAGTTTGCACAACCAGCTTAATACTCTCACCAATTTCCCTTCTCACCAATGTTGGCCTCACGAACCTGACCTGACTCCATATGACGACAGGACTTGGCTTGTTAATGTGGGGTCAGGTCTGGACCTGACTCCATATGACGATAGGACATGGCTCTTCATGTGGAGTCAGGTCCGGACCTGAGTCGATTTGATGAGTTTATAAGGTTTGGTTTAAGTCCATTTGAATAGGAGAGAGAGAGAGAGAGAGAGAGAGAGAGAGAGAGAGAGAGAGAGAGAGAGAGAGAGAGAGAGAGAGAGATAGACAGATAGATAGACAGATAGATAGATAGATAGACAGATAGACAGATAGATAGACAGATAGACAGATAGATAGACAAATAGATAGACAGATAGATAGACAGATAGATAGACAGATAGATAGATAGACAGATAGACAGATAGATAGACAGATAGATAGATAGATAGACAGATAGACAGATAGATAGATAGACAGATAGACAGATAGATAGACAGATAGACAGACAGATAGATAGACAGATAGAGAGACAGATAGACAGATAGATAGACAGATAGATAGACAGATAGATAGACAGATAGACAGACAGATAAACAGATAGATAGATAGACAGATAGATAGACAGATAGACAGATAGACAGATAGATAGATAGACAGATAGACAGATAGATAGATAGACAGATAGACAGATAGATAGACAGATAGACAGATAGACAGATAGATAGACAGATACAGATAGATAGATAGACAGATAGATAGATAGACAGATAGATAGACAGATAGATAGACAGATAGACAGATAGATAGACAGATAGACAGATAGATAGACAGATACAGATAGATAGATAGACAGATAGATAGATAGACAGATAGATAGGACAGATAGATAGACAGATAGACAGATAGATAGACAGATAGATAGACAGATAGATAGATAGATAGACAGATAGATAGACAGATAGACAGATAGACAGATAGATAGATAGATAGATAGACAGATAGACAGATAGATAGATAGATAGACAGATACAGATAGATAGATAGACAGATAGACAGATAGATAGATAGATAGACAGATAGACAGATAGATAGACAGATAGATAGACAGATACAGATAGATAGATAGATAGATAGATAGATAGATAGATAGATAGATAGACAGATAGATAGACAGATAGACAGATAGATAGATAGATAGACAGATAGACAGATAGATAGATAGATAGATAGATAGATAGATAGACAGATAGACAGATACAGATAGATAGATAGACAGATAGACAGATAGATAGATAGATAGATAGATAGACAGATAGATAGACAGATACAGATAGATAGATAGACAGATAGATAGATAGATAGATAGATAGATAGACAGATAGATAGATAGATAGACAGATAGACAGATAGATAGACAGACAGATAGACAGACAGACAGACAGACAGACAGGCAGACAGACAGAGGGAGGTTATTATTTAATATATATTAAGCAATATAATATTAAACAAAGAGAGAAATCATTTTGAAAATGTGTGACAGTTGGAGCAGAAGGGAGGGGGAGGGGGGGCGTGAGGAAGGTGTTCCTGCCTTAGCTGACATATATACATTTGGAGATGTGTGTAGCCCAATCCTTGGTGTATGTATGTATGTAGTGGTGTAAAGAAAGAGTGGAGTGAGTGAGGTAACTGTTGTGGGATGGAGGAGGCATGGCTGGCGGCTTAGTATGGTGGGAGTTTTGTGGGGTGTCGCTGGGTGTAATAATTTGAGTTTAATTTGTGGAGATAGGTTATATAGTTGGAGTTGTTGGCTTTATATACCAGAGGGGACCCAGGCCTTATGCACAATGTGTGGGTTGTTATGTAGTGGTTGGGCGTAGTGTAGAGAGTGGGCGGGGGTTGGTGGGTGGCAATGGGTGGGGTTTTTGATTGTGTATTTGATAGTGGGCGTGTAGTTGTGGGGGAAGGGGCGGGGCTGGGAGAAATGGGCGGGTAAAGGTGGCGAAAAATGTCGGGTGGTGGAGTCTGGGGTTTGAATATTCTCGTTTTCTGTTGGTGAGTCTTCCCACATTGTGGCTGACTAGATGGACCCTCAATCTCTCTCTCCTG
>NW_027190006.1:0-62874 GCF_040958095.1 Procambarus clarkii
CCCAGGGTCCCACACTATCTCATTGCCTGGGAGAGGATTGGAGTTCTGGTTGGTTAAATACCCCAGAATTCCTACCTCTCTTTATAGCTTTGAAGTATGGTGTATTGGATACAGCGTGCAACTGCCACCTTGTTGGCCAGTGTTCGAGTCCCCTGGTGGGTTGAGTGTCTAAAAAGTTATAAACTTCAGCTAATGGAACAGGGTAGTCTGTGCATTAAGCATTTGGCACTGAGTTTTCCCATATAACAGCGCTCAATGAAAGAGCACCCGGGGTCCCACACTATTTTATTGCCTGGGAGAGGATTGGAGTTCTGTTTGGTTAAATACCCCAGAATTCCTACCTGTCTTTATGGCTTTGAAGTATGGTGTAGAGCATGCAGCGTGCAACTGCCACCTTGTTGGCCAGTGTTCGAGTCCCCTGGTGGGTTGAGTGTCTAAAAAGTTATAAACTTCAGCTACTGGAAGAGGGTAGTCTGTGCATTAAGCATTTGGCAATGAGTTTTTCCATATAACAGGGCTCGATGAAAGAGCACCCGGGGTCCCACACTATCTCATTGCCTGGGAGAGGATTGGAGTTCTGGTTAATTAAATACCCCAGAATTCCTACCTCTCTTTATGGCTTTGAAGTATAGTGTAGTGGATACAGCGTGCAACTGCCACCTTGTTGGCCAGTGTTCGAGTCCCCTGGTGGGTTGAGTGTCTAAAAAGTTATAAACTTCAGCTAATGGAACAGGGTAGTCTGTGCATTAAGCATTTGGCACTGAGTTTTCCCATATAACAGCGCTCAATGAAAGAGCACCCGGGGTCCCACACTATTTTATTGCCTGGGAGAGGATTGGAGTTCTGTTTGGTTAAATACCCCAGAATTCCTACCTGTCTTTATGGCTTTGAAGTATGGTGTAGTGGATACAGCGTGCAACTGCCACCTTGATGGCCAGTGTTCGAGTCCCCTGGTGGGTTAAGTGTCTAAAAAGATATAAACTTCAGCTACTAGAACAGGGTAGTCTGTGCATTAAGCATTTGGCACTGAGTTTTCCCATATAACAGGGCTCGATGAAAGAGCACCCGGGGTCCCACACTATCTCATTGCCTGGGAGAGGATTGGAGTTCTGGTTAGTTAAATACCCCAGAATTCCTACCTCTCTTTATGGCTTTGAAGTATAGTGTAGTGGATACAGCGTGCAACTGCCACCTTGTTGGCCAGTGTTTGAGTCCCCTGGTGGGTTGAGTGTCTAAAAAGTTATAAACTTCAGCTAATGGAACAGGGTAGTCTGTGCATTAAGCTTTTGGCACTGAGTTTTCCCATATAACAGGGCTCAATGAAAGAGCACCCGGGGTCCCACACTATCTCATTGCCTGGGAGAGGATTGGAGTTCTAGTTGGATAAATACCCCAGAATTCCTACCTCTCTTTATGGCTTTGAAGTATAGTGTAGTGGATACAGCGTGCAACTGCCACCTTGTTGGCCAGTGTTCGAGTCCCCTGGTGGGTTGAGTGTCTAAAAAGTTATAAACTTCAGCTAATGGAACAGGGTAGTCTGTGCATTAAGCAATTGGCACTGAGTTTTCCCATATAACAGCGCTCAATGAAAGAGCACCCGGGGTCCCACACTATCTCATTGCCTGGGAGAGGATTGGAGTTCTGTTTGGTTAAATACCCCAGAATTCCTACCTCTCTTTATGGCTTTGAAGTATGGTGTAGAGCATACAGCGTGCAACTGCCACCTTGTTGGCCAGTGTTCGAGTCCCCTGGTGGGTTGAGTGTCTAAAAAGTTATAAACTTCAGCTACTGGAACAGGGTAGTCTGTGCATTAAGCATTTGACAATGAGTTTTCCCATATAACAGGGCTCGATGAAAGAGCACCCGGGGTCCCACACTATCTCATTGCCTGGGAGAGGATTGGAGTTCTGGTTAGTTAAATACCCCAGAATTCCTACCTCTCTTTATGGCTTTGAAGTATAGTGTAGTGGATACAGCGTGCAACTGCCACCTTGTTGGCCAGTGTTCGAGTCCCCTGGTGGGTTGAGTGTCTAAAAAGTTATAAACTTCAGCTAATGGAACAGGGTAGTCTGTGCATTAAGCATTTGGCACTGAGTTTTCCCATATAACAGGGCTCAATGAAAGAGCACCCGGGGTCCCACACTATCTCATTTCCTGGGAGAGGATTGGAGTTCTGGTTGGTTAAATACACCAGAATTCCTACCTCTCTTTATGGCTTTGACGTATAGTGTAGTGGATACAGCCTGCAACTGCCACCTTGTTGGCCAGTGTTCGAGTCCCCTGGTGGGTTGAGTGTCTAAAAAGTTATAAACTTCAGCTACTGGAACAGGGTAGTCTGCCCATTAAGCATTTGGCATTGAGTTTTCCCATGTAATAGGGCTCGATGAAAGAGCACCCGGGGTCCCACACTATCTCATTGCCTGGGAGAGGATAGGAGTTCTGGTTGGTTAAATACCCCAAAATTCCTGCCTCTCTTTATAGCTTTGAAGTATGGTGTATTGGATACAGCGTGCAACTGCCACCTTGTTGGCCAGTGTTCGAGTCCCCTGGTGGGTTGAGTGTCTAAAAAGTTATAAACGTCAGCTACTGGAACAGGGTAGTATGTGCATTGAGCATTTGGCACTGAATTTTCCCATATAACAAAGCTCGATGAAAGAGCACCCAGGGTCCCACACTATCTCATTGCCTGGGAGAGGATTGGAGTTCTGGTTGGTTAAATACCCCAGAATTCCTACCTCTCTTTATAGCTTTGAAGTATAGTGTAGTGGATACAGCGTGCAACTGCCACCTTGTTGGCCAGTGTTCGAGTCCCCTGGTGGGTTGAGTGTCTAAAAAGGTTTAAACTTCAGCTAATGGAACAGGGTAGTCTGTGCATTAAGCATTTGGCACTGAGTTTTAACATATAACAGGGCTCGATGAAAGAGCACACGGGGTCCCACACTATCTCATTGCCTGGGAGAGGATTGGAGTTCTGGTTGGTTAAATACCCCAAAATTCCTACCTCTCTTTATGGCTTTGAAGTATGGTGTATTGGATACAGCGTGCAACTGCCATCTTGTTGGCCAGTGTTCGAGTCCCCTGGTGGGTTGAGTGTCTAAAAAAGTTATAAACGTCAGCTACTGGAACAGGGTAGTCTGTGCATTAAGCATTTGGCACTGAATTTTCCCATATAACAGGGCTCGATGAAAGAGCACCCGGGGTCCCACACTATCTCATTGCCTGGGAGAGGATTGGAGTTCTGGTTAGTTAAATACCCCAGAATTCCTACCTCTCTTTATGGCTTTGAAGTATAGTGTAGTGGATACAGCATGCAACTGCCACCTTGTTGGCCAGTGTTCGAGTCCCCTGGTGGGTTGAGTGTCTAAAAAGTTATAAACTTCAGCTAATGGAACAGGGTAGTCTGTGCATTAAGCATTTGGCACTGAGTTTTCCCATATAACAGGGCTCAATGAAAGAGCACCCGGGGTGTCACACTATCTCATTGCCTGGGAGAGGATTGGAGTTCTAGTTGGTTAAATACCCC
This sequence comes from Procambarus clarkii, assembly GCF_040958095.1. Classification (NCBI taxonomy): domain Eukaryota; kingdom Metazoa; phylum Arthropoda; class Malacostraca; order Decapoda; family Cambaridae; genus Procambarus; species Procambarus clarkii. The sequence continues at coordinate 3,524 of NW_027190006.1, forward strand.
AGAATTCCTACCTCTCTTTATGGCTTTGAAGTATAGTGTAGTGGATACAGCGTGCAACTGCCACCTTGTTGGCCAGTGTTCGAGTCCCCTGGTGGGTTGAGTGTCTAAAAAGTTATAAACTTCAGCTAATGGAACAGGGTAGTCTGTGCATTAAGCATTTGGCACTGAGTTTTCCCATATAACAGCGCTCAATGAAAGAGCACCCGGGGTCCCACACTATTTTATTGCCTGGGAGAGGATTGGAGTTCTGTTTGGTTAAATACCCCAGAATTCCTACCTGTCTTTATGGCTTTGAAGTATGGTGTAGAGCATGCAGCGTGCAACTGCCACCTTGTTGGCCAGTGTTCGAGTCCCCTGGTGGGTTGAGTGTCTAAAAAGTTATAAACTTCAGCTACTGGAACAGGGTAGTCTGTGCATTAAGCATTTGGCAATGAGTTTTCCCATATAACAGGGCTCGATGAAAGAGCACCCGGGGTCCCACACTATCTCATTGCCTGGGAGAGGATTGGAGTTATAGTTGGTTAAATACACCAGAATTCTTGCCTCTCTTTATGGCTTTGAAGTATGGTGTAGTGGATACAGCGTGCAACTGCCACCTTGATGGCCAGTGTTCGAGTCCCCTGGTGGGTTGAGTGTCTAAAAAGATATAAACTTCAGCTACTAGAAGAGGGTAGTCCGTGCATTAAGCATTTGGCACTGAGTTTTCCCATATAACAGGGCTCGATGAAAGAGCACCCGGGGTCCCACACTATCTCATTGCCTGGGAGAGGATTGGAGTTCTGGTTAGTTAAATACCCCAGAATTCCTACCTCTCTTTATGGCTTTGAAGTATAGTGTAGTGGATACAGCGTGCAACTGCCACCTTGTTGGCCAGTGTTCGCGTCCCCTGGTGGGTTGAGTGTCTAAAAAGTTATAAACTTCAGCTAATGGAACAGGGTAGTCTGTGCATTAAGCTTTTGGCACTGAGTTTTCCCATATAACAGGGCTCAATGAAAGAGCACCCGGGGTCCCACACTATCTCATTGCCTGGGAGAGGATTGGAGTTCTAGTTGGTTAAATACCCCAGAATTCCTACCTCTCTTTATGGCTTTGAAGTATAGTGTAGTGGATACAGCGTGCAACTGCCACCTTGTTGGCCAGTGTTCGAGTCCCCTGGTGGGTTGAGTGTCTAAAAAGTTATAAACTTCAGCTAATGGAACAGGGTAGTCTGTGCATTAAGCAATTGGCACTGAGTTTTCCCATATAACAGCGCTCAATGAAAGAGCACCCGGGGTCCCACACTATCTCATTGCCTGGGAGAGGATTGGAGTTCTGTTTGGTTAAATACCCCAGAATTCCTACCTCTCTTTATGGCTTTGAAGTATGGTGTAGAGCATACAGCGTGCAACTGCCACCTTGTTGGCCAGTGTTCGAGTCCCCTGGTGGGTTGAGTGTCTAAAAAGTTATAAACTTCAGCTACTGGAACAGGGTAGTTTGTGCATTAAGCATTTGACAATGAGTTTTCCTATATAACAGGGCTCGATGAAAGAGCACCCGGGGTCCCACACTATCTCATTGCCTGGGAGAGGATTGGAGTTCTGGTTAGTTAAATACCCCAGAATTCCTACCTCTCTTTATGGCTTTGAAGTATAGTGTAGTGGATACAGCGTGCAACTGCCACCTTGTTGGCCAGTGTTCGAGTCCCCTGGTGGGTTGAGTGTCTAAAAAGTTATAAACTTCAGCTAATGGAACAGGGTAGTCTGTGCATTAAGCATTTGGCACTGAGTTTTCCCATATAACAGGGCTCAATGAAAGAGCACCCGGGGTCCCACACTATCTCATTGCCTGGGAGAGGATTGGAGTTCTGGTTGGTTAAATACACCAGAATTCCTACCTCTCTTTATGGCTTTGACGTATAGTGTTTGTGGATACAGCCTGCAACTGCCACCTTGTTGGCCAGTGTTCGAGTCCCCTGGTGGGTTGAGTGTCTAAAAAGTTATAAACTTCAGCTACTGGAACAGGGTAGTCTGCGCATTAAGCATTTGGCATTGAGTTTTCCCATGTAATAGGGCTCGATGAAAGAGCACCCGGGGTCCCACACTATCTCATTGCCTGGGAGAGGATAGGAGTTCTGGTTGTTTAAATACCCCAAAATTCCTACCTCTCTTTATAGCTTTGAAGTATGGTGTATTGGATACAGCGTGCAACTGCCACCTTGTTGCCCAGTGTTCGAGTCCCCTGGTGGGTTGAGTGTCTAAAAAGTTATAAACTTCAGCTAATGGAACAGGGTAGTCTGTGCATTAAGCATTTGGCACTGAGTTTTCCCATATAACAGCGCTCAATGAAAGAGCACCCGGGGTCCCACACTATTTTATTGCCTGGGAGAGGATTGGAGTTCTGTTTGGTTAAATACCCCAGAATTCCTACCTGTCTTTATGGCTTTGAAGTATGGTGTAGAGCATGCAGCGTGCAACTGCCACCTTGTTGGCCAGTGTTCGAGTCCCCTGGTGGGTTGAGTGTCTAAAAAGTTATAAACTTCAGCTACTGGAACAGGGTAGTCTGTGCATTAAGCATTTGGCAATGAGTTTTCCCATATAACAGGGCTCGATGAAAGAGCACCCGGGGTCCCACACTATCTCATTGCCTGGGAGGGGATTGGAGTTCTGGTTAATTAAATACCCCAGAATTCCTACCTCTCTTTATGGCTTTGAAGTATAGTGTAGTGGATACAGCGTGCAACTGCCACCTTGTTGGCCAGTGTTCGAGTCCCCTGGTGGGTTGAGTGTCTAAAAAGTTATAAACTTCAGCTAATGGAACAGGGTAGTCTTTGCATTAAGCTTTTGGCACTGAGTTTTCCCATATAACAGGGCTCAATGAAAGAGCACCTGGGGTCCCATACAATCTTATTGCCTGGGAGAGGATTGGAGTTCTAGTTGGTTAAATACCCCAGAATTCCTACCTCTCTTTATGGCTTTGAAGTATAGTGTAGTGGATACAGCGTGCAACTGCCACCTTGTTGGCCAGTGTTCGAGTCCCCTGGTGGGTTGAGTGTCTAAAAAGTTATAAACTTCAGCTAATGGAACAGGGTAGTCTGTGCATTAAGCAATTGGCACTGAGTTTTCCCATATAACAGCGCTCAATGAAAGAGCACCCGGGGTCCCACACTATCTCATTGCCTGGGAGAGGATTGGAGTTCTGTTTGGTTAAATACCCCAGAATTCCTACCTCTCTTTATGGCTTTGAAGTATGGTGTAGAGCATACAGCGTGCAACTGCCACCTTGTTGGCCAGTGTTCGAGTCCCCTGGTGGGTTGAGTGTCTAAAAAGTTATAAACTTCAGCTACTGGAACAGGGTAGTCTGTGCATTAAGCATTTGACAATGAGTTTTCCTATATAACAGGGCTCGATGAAAGAGCACCCGGGGTCCCACACTATCTCATTGCCTGGGAGAGGATTGGAGTTCTGGTTAGTTAAATACCCCAGAATTCCTACCTCTCTTTATGGCTTTGAAGTATAGTGTAGTGGATACAGCGTGCAACTGCCACCTTGTTGGCCAGTGTTCGAGTCCCCTGGTGGGTTGAGTGTCTAAAAAGTTATAAACTTCAGCTAATGGAACAGGGTAGTCTGTGCATTAAGCATTTGGCACTGAGTTTTCCCATATAACAGGGCTCAATGAAAGAGCACCCGGGGTCCCACACTATCTCATTGCCTGGGAGAGGATTGGAGTTCTGGTTGGTTAAATACACCAGAATTCCTACCTCTCTTTATGGCTTTGACGTATAGTGTTTGTGGATACAGCCTGCAACTGCCACCTTGTTGGCCAGTGTTCGAGTCCCCTGGTGGGTTGAGTGTCTAAAAAGTTATAAACTTCAGCTACTGGAACAGGGTAGTCTGCGCATTAAGCATTTGGCATTGAGTTTTCCCATGTAATAGGGCTCGATGAAAGAGCACCCGGGGTCCCACACTATCTCATTGCCTGGGAGAGGATAGGAGTTCTGGTTGTTTAAATACCCCAAAATTCCTACCTCTCTTTATAGCTTTGAAGTATGGTGTATTGGATACAGCGTGCAACTGCCACCTTGTTGCCCAGTGTTCGAGTCCCCTGGTGGGTTGAGTGTCTAAAAAGTTATAAACTTCAGCTAATGGAACAGGGTAGTCTGTGCATTAAGCATTTGGCACTGAGTTTTCCCATATAACAGCGCTCAATGAAAGAGCACCCGGGGTCCCACACTATTTTATTGCCTGGGAGAGGATTGGAGTTCTGTTTGGTTAAATACCCCAGAATTCCTACCTGTCTTTATGGCTTTGAAGTATGGTGTAGAGCATGCAGCGTGCAACTGCCACCTTGTTGGCCAGTGTTCGAGTCCCCTGGTGGGTTGAGTGTCTAAAAAGTTATAAACTTCAGCTACTGGAACAGGGTAGTCTGTGCATTAAGCATTTGGCAATGAGTTTTCCCATATAACAGGGCTCGATGAAAGAGCACCCGGGGTCCCACACTATCTCATTGCCTGGGAGGGGATTGGAGTTCTGGTTAATTAAATACCCCAGAATTCCTACCTCTCTTTATGGCTTTGAAGTATAGTGTAGTGGATACAGCGTGCAACTGCCACCTTGTTGGCCAGTGTTCGAGTCCCCTGGTGGGTTGAGTGTCTAAAAAGTTATAAACTTCAGCTAATGGAACAGGGTAGTCTTTGCATTAAGCTTTTGGCACTGAGTTTTCCCATATAACAGGGCTCAATGAAAGAGCACCTGGGGTCCCATACAATCTTATTGCCTGGGAGAGGATTGGAGTTCTAGTTGGTTAAATACCCCAGAATTCCTACCTCTCTTTATGGCTTTGAAGTATAGTGTAGTGGATACAGCGTGCAACTGCCACCTTGTTGGCCAGTGTTCGAGTCCCCTGGTGGGTTGAGTGTCTAAAAAGTTATAAACTTCAGCTAATGGAACAGGGTAGTCTGTGCATTAAGCTTTTGGCACTGAGTTTTCCCATATAACAGGGCTCAATGAAAGAGCACCCGGGGTCCCACACTATGTCATTGCCTGGGAGAGGATTGGAGTTCTGGTTAATTAAATACCCCAGAATTCCTACCTCTCTTTCTGGCTTTGACGTATAGTGTAGTGGATTCAGCGTGCAACTGCCACCTTGTTGGCCAGTGTTCGAGTCCCCTGGTGGGTTGAGTGTCTAAAAAGTTATAAACTTCAGCTAATGGAACAGGGTAGTCTGTGCATTAAGCTTTTGGCACTGAGTTTTCCCATATAACAGGGCTCAATGAAAGAGCACCCGGGGTCCCACACTATGTCATTGCCTGGGAGAGGATTGGAGTTCTAGTTGGTTAAATACCCCAGAATTCCTACCTCTCTTTATGGCTTTGAAGTATAGTGTAGTGGATACAGCGTGCAACTGCCACCTTGTTGGCCAGTGTTCGAGTCCCCTGGTGGGTTGAGTGTCTAAAAAGTTATAAACTTCAGCTAATGGAACAGGGTAGTCTTTGCATTAAGCTTTTGGCACTGAGTTTTCCCATATAACAGGGCTCAATGAAAGAGCACCTGGGGTCCCATACTATCTTATTGCCTGGGAGAGGATTGGAGTTCTAGTTGGTTAAATACCCCAGAATTCCTACCTCTCTTTATGGCTTTGAAGTATAGTGTAGTGGATACAGCGTGCAACTGCCACCTTGTTGGCCAGTGTTCGAGTCCCCTGGTGGGTTGAGTGTCTAAAAAGTTATAAACTTCAGCTAATGGAACAGGGTAGTCTGTGCATTAAGCATTTGGCACTGAGTTTTCCCATATAACAGCGCTCAATGAAAGAGCACCCGGGGTCCCACACTATCTCATTGCCTGGGAGAGGATTGGAGATCTGTTTGGTTAAATACCCCAGAATTTCTACCTCTCTTTATGGCTTTGAAGTATGGTGTAGAGCATACAGCGTGCAACTGCCACCTTGTTGGCCAGTGTTCGAGTCCCCTGGTGGGTTGAGTGTCTAAAAAGTTATAAACTTCAGCTACTGGAACAGGGTATTCTGTGCATTAAGCATTTGGCACTGAGTTTTCCCATATAACAGGGCTCGATGAAAGAGCACCCGGGGTCCCACACTATCTCATTGCCTGGGAGAGGATTGGAGTTCTGGTTAATTAAATACCCCAGAATTCCTACCTCTCTTTATGGCTTTGACGTATAGTGTAGTGGATTCAGCGTGCAACTGCCACCTTGTTGGCCAGTGTTCGAGTCCCCTGGTGGGTTGAGTGTCTAAAAAGTTATAAACTTCAGCTACTGGAACAGGGTAGTCTGTGCATTAAGCATTTGGCACTGAGTTTTCCCATGTAATAGGGCTCGATGAAAGAGCACCCAGGGTCCCACACTATCTCATTGCCTGGGAGAGGACTGGAGTTCTGGTTGGTTAAATACCCCAAAAATCCTACCACTCTTTATAGCTTTGAAGTATGGTGTATTGGATACAGCGTGCAACTGCCACCTTGTTGGCCAGTGTTCGAGTCCCCTGGTGGGTTGAGTGTCTAAAAAGTTATAAACTTCAGCTACTGGAACAGGGTAGTCTGTGCATTAAGCATTTGGCACTGAATTTTCCCATATAACAGGGCTCGATGAAAGAGCACCCGAGGTCCCACACTATCTCATTGCCTGGGAGAGGATTGGAGTTCTGGTTGGTTAAATACACCAGAATTCTTACCTCTCTTTATGGCTTTGAAGTATGGTGTAGTGGATACAGTGTGCAACTGCCACCTTGATGGCCAGTGTTCGAGTCCCATCGTGGGTTGAGTGTCTTTAAAGATATAAACTTTAGCTACTAGAACAGGGTAGTCTGTGCATTAAGCATTTGGCACTGAGTTTTCCCATATAACAGGGCTCGATGAAAGAGCACCCGGGGTCCCACACTATCTCATTGCCTGGGAGAGGATTGGAGTTCTGGTTAATTAAATACCCCAGAATTCCTACCTCTCTTTATGGCTTTGAAGTATAGTGTAGTGGATACAGCGTGCAACTGCCACCTTGTTGGCCAGTGTTCGAGTCCCCTGGTGGGTTGAGTGTCTAAAAAGTTATAAACTTCAGCTAATGGAACAGGGTAGTCTTTGCATTAAGCTTTTGGCACTGAGTTTTCCCATATAACAGGGCTCAATGAAAGAGCACCTGGGGTCCCACACTATCTCATTGCCTGGGAGAGGATTGGAGTTCTAGTTGGTTAAATACCCCAGAATTCATACCTCTCTTTATGGCTTTGAAGTATAGTGTAGTGGATACAGCGTGCAACTGCCACCTTGTTGGCCAGTGTTCGAGTCCCCTGGTGGGTTGAGTGTCTAAAAAGTTATAAACTTCAGCTAATGGAACAGGGTAGTCTGTGCATTAAGCATTTGGCACTGAGTTTTCCCATATAACAGCGCTCAATGAAAGAGCACCCGGGGTCCCACACTATCTCATTGCCTGGAAGAGGATTGGAGTTCTGGTTAGTTAAATACCCCAGAATTCCTACCTCTCTTTATGGCTTTGAAGTATAGTGTAGTGGATACAGCGTGCAACTGCCACCTTGTTGGCCAGTGTTCGAGTCCCCTGGTGGGTTGAGTGTCTAAAAAGTTATAAACTTCAGCTAATGGAACAGGGTAGTCTGTGCATTAAGCATTTGGCACTGATTTTTTCCATATAACAGGGCTCAATGAAAGAGCACCCGGGGTCCCACACTATCTCATTGCCTGGGAGAGGATTGGAGTTCTGGTTGGTTAAATACACCAGAATTCCTACCTCTCTTTATGACTTTGACGTATAGTGTAGTGGATACAGCGTGCAACTGCCACCTTGTTGGCCAGTGTTCGAGTCCCCTGGTGGGTTGAGTGTCTAAAAAGTTATAAACTTCAGCTACTGGAACAGGGTAGTCTGTACATTAAGCATTTGGCACTGAGTTTTCCCAGGTAACAGGGCTCGATGAAAGAGCACCCGGGGTCCCACAATATCTCATTGCCTGGGAGAGGACTGGAGTTCAGGTTGGTTAAATACCCCAAAAATCCTACCACTCTTTATAGCTTTGAAAAATGGTGTATTGGATACAGCGTGCAACTGCCACCTTGTTGGCCAGTGTTCGAGTCCCCTGGTGGGTTGAGTGTCTAAAAAGTTATAAACTTCAGCTACTGGAACAGGGTAGTCTGTGCATTAAGCATTTGGCACTGAATTTTCCCATATAACAGAGCTCGATGAAAGAGCACCAGAGGTCCCACACTATCTCATTGCCTGGGAGAGGATTGGAGTTCTAGTTGGTTAAATACACCAGAATTCTTACCTCTCTTTATGGCTTTGAAGTATGGTGTAGTGGATACAGCGTGCAACTGCCACCTTGATGGCCAGTGTTCGAGTCCCCTGGTGGGTTGAGTGTCTAAAAAGATATAAACTTCAGCTACTAGAACAGGGTAGTCTGTGCATTAAGCATTTGGCACTGAGTTTTCCCATATAACAGGGCTCGATGAAAGAGTACCCGGGGTCCCACACTATCTCATTGCCTGGGAGAGGATTGGAGTTCTGGTTGGTTAAATACCCCAGAATTACTACCTCTCTTTATGGCTTTGAAATATGGTGTAGTGGATACAGCGTGCAACTGCCACTTTGTTGGCCAGTGTTCGAGTCCCCTTGTGGGTTGAGTGTCTAAAAAGTTATAAACTTCAGCTACTGGAACAGGGTAGTCTGTGGATTAAGTATTTGGCACTGAGTTTTCTTATATAACAGGGCTCGATGAACGAGCACCCGGGGTCGCACACTATCTCATTGCCTGGTAGAGGATTGAAGTTCTGGTTGGTTAAATACCCCAGAATTCCTACCTCTCTTTATGGCTTTGAAGTATGGAGTAGTGGATACAGAGTGCAACAGCCACCTTGTTAGCCAGTGTTCGAGTTCCCTGGTGGGTTGAGTGTCTAAAAAGTTATAAACTTCAGCTACTGGAACAGGGTAGTCCGTGCATTAAGCATTTGGCACTGAGTTTTCCCATATAAAAGGGCTCGATGAAAGAACACCCGGGGTCCCACACTATCTCATTGCCTGGGAGAGGATTGGAGTTCTGGTTGGTTAAATACCCCAGAATTCTTACCTCTCTTTATGGCTTTGAAGTATGGTGTAGTGGATACAGCATGCAACTGCCACCTTGTTGGCCAGTGTTCGAGTCCTCTGGTGGGTTGAGTGTCTAAAAAGTCATAAACTTCAGCTACTGGAACAGAGTAGTCAGTGCATTAAGCATTTGGCACTGAGTTTTCCCATATAACAGGGCTTGATGAAAGAGCACCCGTTGTCCCAAACTATCTCATTGCCTTGGAGAGAACTGGAGTTCTGGTTGATTAAATACCCCAGAATTCCTACCTCTCTTTATGGCTTTCAAGTATGGCGTAGTGGATACAGCATGCAACTGCCACCTTGTTGGCCAGTGTTCGAGTCCCCTGGAGGGTTGATTGTCTAAAAAGTTATAAAGTTCAGCTTCTAGAACAGGGTAGTCTGTGCATTCAGCATTTGGCACTGAGTTTTCCCAAATAAGAGGGCTCGATGAAAGAGCACCCGGGGTCCTACACTATCTCATTGCCTGGGAGAGGATTGGAGTTCTGGTTGGTTAAATACCCCAGAATTCCTACATCTCTTTATGGCTTTGACCTATAGTGTAATGGATACAGCGTGCAACTGCCACCTTGTTGGCCAGTGTTCGAGTCCCCTGGTGGGTTGAGTGTCTAAAAAGTTATAAACTTCAGCTACTGGAACAGGGTAGTCTGTGCATTAAGCATTTGGCACTGAGTTTTCCCATGTAACAGGGCTCGATGAAAGAGCACCCAGGGTCCCACACTATCTCATTGCCTGGGAGAGGACTGGAGTTCTGGTTGGTTAAATACCCCAAAAATCCTACCACTCTTTATAGCTTTGAAGTATGGTGTATTGGATACAGCGTGCAACTGCCACCTTGTTGGCCAGTGTTCGAGTCCCCTGGTGGGTTGAGTGTCTAAAAAGTTATAAACTTCAGCTACTGGAACAGGGTAGTCTGTGCATTAAGCATTTGGCACTGAATTTTCCCATATAACAGGGCTCGATGAAAGAGCACCCGAGGTCCCAAACTATCTCATTGCCTGTGAAAGGATTGGAGTTCTGGTTGGTTAAATACACCAGAATTCTTACCTCTCTTTATGGCTTTGAAGTATGGTGTAGTGGATACAGCGTGCAACTGCCACCTTGATGGCCAGTGTTCGAGTCCCCTTGTGGGTTGAGTGTCTAAAAAGTTATAAACTTCAGCTACTGGAACAGGGTAGTCTGTGCATTAAGTATTTGGCACTGAGTTTTCCTATATAACAGGGCTCGATGAAAGAGCACCCGGGGTCGCACACTATCTCATTGCCTGGTAGAGGATTGGAGTTCTGTTTGGTTAAATACCCCAGAATTCCTACCTGTCTTTATGGCTTTGAAGTATGGTGTAGACCATACAGCGTGCAACTGCCACCTTGTTGGCCAGTGTTCGAGTCCCCTTGTGGGTTGAATGTCTAAAAAGTTATAAACATCAGCTACTGGAACAGGGTAGTCTATGCATTAAGCATTTGGCAATGAGTTTTCCCATATAACAGAGCTCGATGAAAGAGCACCCGGGGTCCCACACTATCTCATTGTCTGGGAGAGGATTGGAGTTCTGGTTGGTTAAATACCCCAAAATTCCTACCTCTCTTTATGGCTTTGAAGTATGGTGTATTGGATACAGCGTGCAACTGCCACCTTGTTGGCCAGTGTTCAAGTCCCCTGGTGGGTTGAGTGTCTAAAAAGTTATAAACTTCAGCTACTGGAACAGGGTAGTCTGTGCATTAAGCATTTGGCACTGAATTTTCCCATATAACAGGGCTCGATGAAAGAGCACCCGGGGTCCCACACTATCTCATTGCCTGGGAGAGGATTGCAGTTCTGGTTAGTTAAATACCCCAGAATTTCTACCTCTCTTTATGGCTTTGAAGTATAGTGTAGTGGATACAGCGTGCAACTGCCACCTTGTTGGCCAGTGTTCGAGTCCCCTGGTGGGTTGAGTGTCTAAAAAGTTATAAACTTCAGCTAATGGAACAGGGTAGTCTGTGCATTAAGCATTTGGCACTGAGTTTTCCCATATAACAGGGCTCAATGAAAGAGCACCCGGGGTCCCACACTATCTCATTGCCTGGGAGAGGATTGGAGTTCTGGTTGGTTAAATACACCAGAATTTCTACCTCTCTTTATGGCTTTGACGTATAGTGTAGTGGATACAGCGTGCAACTGCCACCTTGTTGGCCACTGTTCGAGTCCCCTGGTGGGTTGAATGTCTAAAAAGTTATAAACTTCAGCTACTGGAACAGGGTAGTCTGTGCATTAAGCATTTGGCAATGAGTTTTCCCATATAACAGGGCTCGATGAAAGAGCACCCGAGGTCCCACACTATCTCATTGCCTGGGAGAGGATTGGAGTTCTGGTTGGTTAAATACACCAGAATTCTTACCTCTCTTTATGGCTATGAAGTATGGTGTAGTGGATACAGCGTGCAACTGCCACCTTGATGGCCAGTGTTCGAGTCCCCTGGTGGGTTGAGTGTCTAAAAAGATATAAACTTCAGCTACTAGAACAGGGTAGTCTGTGCATTAAGCATTTAGCACTGAATTTTCCCATATAACAGGGCTCGATGAAAGAGCACCTGGGGTCCCACACTATCTCATTGCCTGGGAGAGGATTGGAGTTCTGGTTGGTTAAATACCCCAGAATTACTACCTCTCTTTATTGCTTTGAAATATGGTGTAGTGTATACAGCGTGCAACTGCCACCTTGTTGGCCAGTGTTCGAGTCCCCTTGTGGGTTGAGTGTCTAAAAAGTTATAAACTTCAGCTACTGGAACAGGGTAGTCTGTGCATTAAGCATTTGGCACTGAGTTTTCCCATATAACAGGGCTCAATGAAAGAGCACCCGGGGTCCCACACTATCTCATTGCCTGGGAGAGGATTGGAGTTCTGGTTGGTTAAATACACCAGAATTCCTACCTCTCTTTATGGCTTTGACGTATAGTGTAGTGGATACAGCGTGCAACTGCCACCTTGTTGGCCAGTGTTCGAGTCCCCTGGTGGGTTGAGTGTCTAAAAAGTTATAAACTTCAGCTACTGGAACAGGGTAGTCTGTGCATTAAGCATTTGGCACTGAGTTTTCCCATGTAACAGGGCTCGATGAAAGAGCACCCGGGGTCCCACACTATCTCATTGCCTGGGAGAGGACTGGAGTTCTGGTTGGTTAAATACCCCCAAAATCCTACCACTCTTTATAGCTTTGAAGTATGGTGTATTGGATACAGCGTGCAACTGCCATCTTGTTGGCCAGTGTTCGAGTCCCCTGGTGGGTTGAGTGTCTAAAAAGTTATAAACTTCAGCTACTGGAACAGGGTAGTCTGTGCATTAAGCATTTGGCACTGAATTTTCCCATATAACAGGGCTCGATCAAAGAGCACCCGAGGTCCCACACTATCTCATTGCCTGGGAGAGGATTGGAGTTCTGGTTGGTTAAATACACCAGAATTCTTACCTCTCTTTATGGCTTTGAAGTATGGTGTAGTGGATACAGCGTGCCACTGCCACCTTGATGGCCAGTGTTCGAGTCCCCTGGTGGGTTGAGTGTCTAAAAAGTTATAAACTTCAGCTACTAGAACAGGGTAGTCTGTGCATTAAGCATTTGGCACTGAGTTTTCCCATATAACAGGGCTCGATGAAAGAACACCCGGGGTCCCACACTATCTCATTGCCTGGGAGAGGATTGCAGTTCTGGTTAGTTAAATACCCCAGAATTTCTACCTCTCTTTATGGCTTTGAAGTATAGTGTAGTGGATACAGCGTGCAACTGCCACCTTGTTGGCCAGTGTTCGAGTCCCCTGGTGGGTTGAGTGTCTAAAAAGTTATAAACTTCAGCTAATGGAACAGGGTAGTCTGTGCATTAAGCATTTGGCACTGAGTTTTCCCATATAACAGGGCTCAATGAAAGAGCACCCGGGGTCCCACACTATCTCATTGCCTGGGAGAGGATTGGAGTTCTGGTTGGTTAAATACACCAGAATTCCTACCTCTCTTTATGGCTTTGACGTATAGTGTAGTGGATACAGCGTGCAACTGCCACCTTGTTGGCCAGTGTTCGAGTCCCCTGGTGGGTTGAATGTCTAAAAAGTTATAAACTTCAGCTAATGGAACAGGGTAGTCTGTGCATTAAGCATTTGGCACTGAGTTTTCCCATGTAACAGGGCTCGATGAAAGAGCACCCGGGGTCCCAAACTATATCATTGCCTGGGAGAGGATTGGAGTTCTGGTTGGTTAAATACCCCAAAATTCCTACCTCTCTTTATAGCTTTGAAGTATGGTGTATTGGATACAGCGTGCAACTGCCACCTTGTTGGCCAGTGTTCGAGTCCCCTTGTGGGTTGAGTGTCTAAAAAGTTATAAACTTCAGCTACTGGAACAGGGTAGTCTGTGCATTAAGCATTTGGCAATGAGTTTTCCCATATAACAGGGCTCGATGAAAGAGCACCCGGGGTCCCACACTATCTCATTGCCTGGGAGAGGATTGGAGTTCTGGTTAGTTAAATACCCCAGAATTCCTACCTCTCTTTATGGCTTTGAAGTATAGTGTAGTGGATACAGCGTGCAACTGCCACCTTGTTGGCCAGTGTTCGAGTCCCCTGGTGGGTTGAGTGTCTAAAAAGTTATAAACTTCAGCTAATGGAACAGGGTAGTCTGTGCATTAAGCATTTGGCACTGAGTTTTCCCATATAACAGCGCTCAATGAAAGAGCACCCGGGGTCCCACACTATCTCATTGCCTGGGAGAGGATTGGAGTTCTGTTTGGTTAAATACCCCAGAATTCCTACCTCTCTTTATGGCTTTGAAGTATGGTGTAGAGCATACAGCGTGCAACTGCCACCTTGTTGGCCAGTGTTCGAGTCCCCTGGTGGGTTGAGTGTCTAAAAAGTTATAAACTTCAGCTACTGGAACAGGGTAGTCTGTGCATTAAGCATTTGGCAATGAGTTTTCCCATATAACAGGGCTCGATGAAAGAGCACCCGGGGTCCCACACTATCTCATTGCCTGGGAGAGGATTGGAGTTCTGGTTTGTTAAATACCCCAGAATTCCTACCTCTCTTTATGGCTTTGAAGTATAGTGTAGTGGATACAGCGTGCAACTGCCACCTTGTTGGCCAGTGTTCGAGTCCCCTGGTGGGTTGAGTGTCTAAAAAGTTATAAACTTCAGCTAATGGAACATGGTAGTCTGTGCATTAAGCATTTGGCACTGAGTTTTCCCATATAACAGGGCTCAATGAAAGAGCACCTGGGGTCCCACACTATCTCATTGCCTGGGAGAGAATTGGAGTTCTGGTTGGTTAAATACACCAGAATTCCTACCTCTCTTTATGGCTTTGACGTATAGTGTAGTGGATACAGCGTGCAACTGCCACCTTGTTGGCCAGTGTTCGAGTCCCCTGGTGGGTTGAGTGTCTAAAAAGTTATAAACTTCAGCTACTGGAACAGGGTAGTCTGTGCATTAAGCATTTGGCACTGAGTTTTCCCATGTAACAGGGCTCGATGAAAGAGCACCCGGGGTCCCACACTATCTCATTGCCTGGGAGAGGACTGGAGTTCTGGTTGGTTAAATACCCCAAAAATCCTACCACTCTTTATAGCTTTGAAGTATGGTGTATTGGATACAGCGTGCAACTGCCATCTTGTTGGCCAGTGTTCGAGTCCCCTGGTGGGTTGAGTGTCTAAAAAGTTATAAACTTCAGCTACTGGAACAGGGTAGTCTGTGCATTAAGCATTTGGCACTGAATTTTCCCATATAACAGGGCTCGATGAAAGAGCACCCGAGGTCCCACACTATCTCATTGCCTGGGAGAGGATTGGAGTTCTGGTTGGTTAAATACACCAGAATTCTTACCTCTCTTTATGGCTATGAAGTATGGTGTAGTGGATACAGCGTGCAACTGCCACCTTGATGGCCAGTGTTCGAGTCCCCTGGTGGGTTGAGTGTCTAAAAAGATATAAACTTCAGCTACTAGAACAGGGTAGTCTGTGCATTAAGCATTTGGCACTGAATTTTCCCATATAACAGGGCTCGATGAAAGAGCACCTGGGGTCCCACACTATCTCATTGCCTGGGAGAGGATTGGAGTTCTGGTTGGTTAAATACCCCAGAATTACTACCTCTCTTTATGGCTTTGAAATATTGTGTAGTGGATACAGCGTGCAACTGCCACCTTGTTGGCCAGTGTTCGAGTCCCCTTGTGGGTTGAGTGTCTAAAAAGTTATAAACTTCAGCTACTGGAACAGGGTAGTCTGTGCATTAAGCATTTGGCACTGAGTTTTCCCATATAACAGGGCTCAATGGAAGAGCACCCGGGGTCCCACACTATCTCATTGCCTGGGAGAGGATTGGAGTTCTGGTTGGTTAAATACACCAGAATTCCTACCTCTCTTTATGGCTTTCAAGTATAGTGTAGTGGATACAGCGTGCAACTGCCACCTTGTTGGCCAGTGTTCGAGTCCCCTGGTGGGTTGAGTGTCTAAAAAGTTATAAACTTCAGCTACTGGAACAGGGTAGTCTGTGCATTAAGCATTTGGCACTGAGTTTTCCCATGTAACAGGGCTCGATGAAAGAGCACCCGGGGTCCCACACTATCTCATTGCCTGGGAGAGGACTGGAGTTCTGGTTGGTTAAATACCCCAAAAATCCTACCACTCTTTATAGCTTTGAAGTATGGTGTATTGGATACAGCGTGCAACTGCCATCTTGTTGGCCAGTGTTCGAGTCCCCTGGTGGGTTGAGTGTCTAAAAAGTTATAAACTTCAGCTACTGGAACAGGGTAGTCTGTGCATTAAGCATTTGGCACTGAATTTTCCCATATAACAGGGCTCGATCAAAGAGCACCCGAGGTCCCACACTATCTCATTGCCTGGGAGAGGATTGGAGTTCTGGTTGGTTAAATACACCAGAATTCTTACCTCTCTTTATGGCTTTGAAGTATGGTGTAGTGGATACAGCGTGCAACTGCCACCTTGATGGCCAGTGTTCGAGTCCCCTGGTGGGTTGAGTGTCTAAAAAGATATAAACTTCAGCTACCAGAACAGGGTAGTCTGTGCATAAAGCATTTGGCACTGAGTTTTCCCATATAACAGGGCTCGATGAAAGAGCACCTGGGGTCCCACACTATCTCATTGCCTGGGAGAGGATTGGAGTTCTGGTTGGTTAAATACCCCAGAATTTCTACCTCTCTTTATGGCTTTGAAATATGGTGTAGTGGATACAGCGTGCAACTGCCACCTTGTTGGCCAGTGTTCGAGTCCCCTTGTGGGTTGAGTGTCTAAAAAGTTATAAACTTCAGCTACTGGAACATGGTAGTCTGTGCATTAAGTATTTGGCACTGAGTTTTCCTATATAACAGGGCTCGATGAAAGAGCACCCCGGGGTCCCACACTATCTCATTGCCTGGGAGAGGATTGGAGTTCTGGTTGGTTAAATACCCCAAAATTCCTACCTCTCTTTATGGCTTTGAAGTATGGTGTATTGGATACAGGGTGCAACTGCCACCTTGTTGGCCAGTGTTCGAGTCCCCTGGTGGGATGAGTGTCTAAAAAGTTATAAACTTCAGCTACTGGAACAGGGTAGTCTGTGCATTAAGCATTTGGCACTGAATTTTCCCATATAACAGGGTTCGATGAAAGAGCACCCGAGGTCCCACACTATGTCATTGCCTGGGAGAGGATTGGAGTTCTTCTTGGTTAAATACACCAGAATTCTTAACTCTCTTTATGGCTTTGAAGTATGGTGTAGTGGATACAGCATGCAACTGCCACCTTGATGGCCAATGTTCGAGTCCCTTGGTGGGTTGAGTGTCTAAAAAGTTATAAACTTCAGCTACTAGAACAGGGTAGTCTGTGCATTAAGCATTTGGCACTGAGTTTTCCCATATAACAGGGCTCGATGAAAGAGCACCCGGGGTCCCACACTATCTCATTGCCTGGGAGAGGATTGGAGTTCTGTTTGGTTAAATACCCCAGAATTCCTACCTCTCTTTATGGCTTTGAAGTATGGTGTAGAGCATACAGCGTGCAACTGCCACCTTGTTGGCCAGTGTTCGAGTACCCTGGTGGGTTGAGTGTCTAAAAAGTTATAAACTTCAGCTACTGGAACAGGGTAGTCTATGCATTAAGCATTTGGCAATGAGTTTTCCCATATAACAGAGCTTGATGAAAGAGCACCTGGGGTCCCACACTATCTCATTGCCTGGGAGAGGATTGGAGTTCTGGTTAGTTAAATACCCCAGAATTCCTACCTCTCTTTATGGCTTTGAAGCATAGTGTAGTGGATACAGCGTGCAACTGCCACCTTGTTGGCCAGTGTTCGAGTCCCCTGGTGGGTTGAGTGTCTAAAAAGTTATAAACTTCAGCTAATGGAACATGGTAGTCTGTGCATTAAGCATTTGGCACTGAGTTTTCCCATATAACAGGGCTCAATGAAAGAGCACCTGGGGTCCCACACTATCTCATTGCCTGGGAGAGGATTGGAGTTCTGGTTGGTTAAATACACCAGAATTCCTACCTCTCTTTATGGCTTTGACGTATAGTGTAGTGGATACAGCGTGCAACTGCCACCTTGTTGGCCAGTGTTCGAGTCCCCTGGTGGGTTGAGTGTCTAAAAAGTTATAAACTTCAGCTACTGGAACAGGGTAGTCTGTGCATTAAGCATTTGGCACTGAGTTTTCCCATGTAACAGGGCTCGATGAAAGAGCACCCGGGGTCCCACACTATCTCATTGCCTGGGAGAGGATTGGAGTTCTGGTTGGTTAAATACCCCAGAATTACTACCTCTCTTTATGGCTTTGAAATATGGTGTAGTGGATACAGCGTGCAACTGCCACCTTGTTGGCCAGTGTTCGAGTCCCCTTGTGGGTTGAGTGTCTAAAAAGTTATAAACTTCAGCTACTGGAACAGGGTAGTCTGTGCATTAAGCATTTGGCACTGAGTTTTCCCAAATAACAGGGCTCAATGAAAGAGCACCCGGGGTCCCACACTATCTCATTGCCTGGGAGAGGATTGGAGTTCTGGTTGGTTAAATACACCAGAATTCCTACCTCTCTTTATGGCTTTGACGTATAGTGTAGTGGATACAGCGTGCAACTGCCACCTTGTTGGCCAGTGTTCGAGTCCCCTGGTGGGTTGAGTGTCTAAAAAGTTATAAACTTCAGCTACTGGAACAGGGTAGTCTGTGCATTAAGCATTTGGCACTGAGTTTTCCCATGTAACAGGGCTCGATGAAAGAGCACCCGGGGTCCCACACTATCTCATTGCCTGGGAGAGGACTGGAGTTCTGGTTGGTTAAATACCCCAAAAATCCTACCACTCTTTATAGCTTTGAAGTATGGTGTATTGGATACAGCGTGCAACTGCCATCTTGTTGGCCAGTGTTCGAGTCCCCTGGTGGGTTGAGTGTCTAAAAAGTTATAAACTTCAGCTACTGGAACAGGGTAGTCTGTGCATTAAGCATTTGGCACTGAATTTTCCCATATAACAGGGCTCGATCAAAGAGCACCCGAGGTCCCACACTATCTCATTGCCTGGGAGAGGATTGGAGTTCTGGTTGGTTAAATACACCAGAATTCTTACCTCTCTTTATGGCTTTGAAGTATGGTGTAGTGGATACAGCGTACAACTGCCACCTTGATGGCCAGTGTTCGAGTCCCCTGGTGGGTTGAGTGTCTAAAAAGATATAAACTTCAGCTACTAGAACAGGGTAGTCTGTGCATTAAGCATTTGGCACTGAGTTTTCCCATATAACAGGGCTCGATGAAAGAGCACCTGGGGTCCCACACTATCTCATTGCCTGGGAGAGGATTGGAGTTCTGGTTGGTTAAATACCCCAGAATTTCTACCTCTCTTTATGGCTTTGAAATATGGTGTAGTGGATACAGCGTGCAACTGCCACCTTGTTGGCCAGTGTTCGAGTCCCCTTGTGGGTTGAGTGTCTAAAAAGTTATAAACTTCAGCTACTGGAACATGGTAGTCTGTGCATTAAGTATTTGGCACTGAGTTTTCCTATATAACAGGGCTCGATGAAAGAGCACCCCGGGGTCCCACACTATCTCATTGCCTGGGAGAGGATTGGGGTTCTGGTTGGTTAAATACCCCAAAATTCCTACCTCTCTTTATGGCTTTGAAGTATGGTGTATTGGATACAGCGTGCAACTGCCACCTTGTTGGCCAGTGTTCGAGTCCCCTGGTGGGATGAGTGTCTAAAAAGTTATAAACTTCAGCTACTGGAACAGGGTAGTCTGTGCATTAAGCATTTGGCACTGAATTTTCCCATATAACAGGGTTCGATGAAAGAGCACCCGAGGTCCCACACTATGTCATTGCCTGGGAGAGGATTGGAGTTCTACTTGGTTAAATACACCAGAATTCTTACCTCTCTTTATGGCTTTGAAGTATGGTGTAGTGGATACAGCGTGCAACTGCCACCTTGATGGCCAATGTTCGAGTCCCTTGGTGGGTTGAGTGTCTAAAAAGTTATAAACTTCAGCTACTAGAACAGGGTAGTCTGTGCATTAAGCATTTGGCACTGAGTTTTCCCATATAACAGGGCTCGATGAAAGAGCACCCGGGGTCCCACACTATCTCATTGCCTGGGAGAGGATTGGAGTTCTGTTTGGTTAAATACCCCTGAATTCCTACCTCTCTTTATGGCTTTGAAGTATGGTGTAGAGCATACAGCGTGCAACTGCCACCTTGTTGGCGAGTGTTCGAGTACCCTGGTGGGTTGAGTGTCTAAAAAGTTATAAACTTCAGCTACTGGAACAGGGTAGTCTATGCATTAAGCATTTGGCAATGAGTTTTCCCATATAACAGAGCTCGATGAAAGAGCACCCGGGGTCCCACACTATCTCATTGCCTGGGAGAGGATTGGAGTTCTGGTTAGTTAAATACCCCAGAATTCCTACCTCTCTTCATGGCTTTGAAGTATAGTGTAGTGGATACAGCGTGCAACTGCCACCTTGTTGGCCAGTGTTCGAGTCCCCTGGTGGGTTGAGTGTCTAAAAAGTTATAAACTTCAGCTAATGGAACAGGGTAGTCTGTGCATTAAGCATTTGGCACTGAGTTTTCCCATATAACAGGGCTCAATGAAAGAGCACCCGGGGTCCCACACTATCTCATTGCCTGGGAGAGGATTGGAGTTCTGGTTGGTTAAATACACCAGAATTCCTACCTCTCTTTATGGCTTTGACGTATAGTGTAGTGGATACAGCGTGCAACTGAAACCTTGTTGGCCAGTGTTCGAGTCCCCTGGTGGGTTGAGCGTCTAAAAAGTTATAAACTTCAGCTACTGGAACAGGGTAGTCTGTGCATTAAGCATTTGGCACTGAGTTTTCCCATGTAACAGGGCTCGATGAAAGAGCACCCGGGGTCCCACACTATCTCATTGCCTGGGAGAGGACTGGAGTTCTGGTTTGTTAAATTCCCCAAAAATCCTACCACTCTTTATAGCTTTGAAGTATGGTGTATTGGATACAGCGTGCAACTGCCATCTTGTTGGCCAGTGTTCGAGTCCCCTGGTGGGTTGAGTGTCTAAAAAGTTATAAACTTCAGCTACTGGAACAGGGTAGTCTGTGCATTAAGCATTTGTCACTGAATTTTCCCATATAACAGGGCTCGATGAAAGAGCACCCGAGGTCCCACACTATCTCATTGCCTGGGAGAGGATTGGAGTTCTGGTTGGTTAAATACACCAGAATTCTTACCTCTCTTTATGGCTTTGAAGTATGGTGTAGTGGATACAGCGTGCAACTGCCACCTTGATGGCCAGTGTTCGAGTCCCCTGGTGGGTTGAGTGTCTAAAAAGATATAAACTTCAGCTACTAGAACAGGGTAGTCTGTGCATTAAGCATTTGGCACTGAGTTTTCCCATATAACAGGGCTCGATGAAAGAGCACCTGGGGTCCCACACTATCTCATTGCCTGGGAGAGGATTGGAGTTCTGGTTGGTTAAATACCCCAGAATTACTACCTCTCTTTATGGCTTTGAAATATGGTGTAGTGGATACAGCGTGCAACTGCCACCTTGTTGGCCAGTGTTCGAGTCCCCTTGTGGGTTGAGTGTCTAAAAAGTTATAAACTTCAGCTACTGGAACAGGGTAGTCTGTGCATTAAGTATTTGGCACTGAGTTTTCCTATATAACAGGGCTCGATGAAAGAGCACCCCGGGGTCCCACACTATCTCATTGCCTGGGAGATGATTGGAGTTCTGGTTGGTTAAATACCCCAAAATTCCTACCTCTCTTTATGGCTTTGAAGTATGGTGTATTGGATACAGCGTGCAACTGCCACCTTGTTGGCCAGTGTTCGAGTCCCCTGGTGGGTTGAGTGTCTAAAAAGTTATAAACTTCAGCTACTGGAACAGGGTAGTCTGTGCATTAAGCATTTGGCACTGAATTTTCCCATATAACAGGGTTCGATGAAACAGCAACCGAGGTCCCACACTATGTCATTGCCTGGGAGAGGATTGGAGTTCTACTTGGTTAAATACACCAGAATTCTTACCTCTCTTTATGGCTTTGAAGTATAGTGTAGTGGATACAGCGTGCAACTGCCACCTTGATGGCCAGTGTTCGAGTCCCTTGGTGAGTGTCTAAAAAGTTATAAACTTCAGCTACTAGAACAGGGTAGTCTGTGCATTAAGCATTTGGCACTGAGTTTTCCCATATAACAGGGCTCGATGAAAGAGCACCCGAGGTCCCACACTATCTCATTGCCTGGGAGATAATTGGAGTTCTGGTTGGTTAAATACCCCAAAATTCCTACCTCTCTTTATAGCTTTGAAGTATGGTGTATTGGATACAGCGTGCAACTGCCACCTTGTTGGCTAGTGTTCGAGTCCCCTGGTGGGTTGAGTGTCTAAAAAGTTATAAACTTCAGCTAATGGAACAAGGTAGTCTGTGCATTAAGCATTTGGCACTGAGTTTTCCCATATAACAGCGCTCAATGAAAGAGCACCCGGGGTCCCACACTATCTCATTGCCTGGGAAAGGATTGGAGTTCTGTTTGGTTAAATACCCCAGAATTCCTACCTCTCTTTATGGCTTTGAAGTATGGTGTAGAGCATACAGCGTTCAACTGCCACCTTGTTGGCCAGTGTTCGAGTCCCCTGGTGGGTTGAGTGTCTAAAAAGTTATAAACTTCAGCTAATGGAACAGGGTAGTCTGTGCATTAAGCATTTGGCACTGAGTTTTCCCATATAACAGGGCTCAATGAAATAGCACCCGGGGTCCCACACTATCTCATTGCCTGGGAGAGGATTGGAGTTCTGGTTGGTTAAATACACCAGAATTCCTACCTCTCTTTATGGCTTTGTCGTATAGTGTAGTGGATACAGCGTGCAACTGCCACCTTGTTGGCCAGTGTTCGCGTCCCCTGGTGGGTGGAGTGTCTAAAAAGTTATAAACTTCAGCTACTGGAACAGGGTAGTCTGTGCATTAAGCATTTGGCACTGAGTTTTCCCATGTAACAGGGCTCGATGAAAGAGCACCCAGGGTCCCACTCTATCTCATTGCCTGGGAGAGGACTGGAGTTCTGGTTGGTTAAATTCCCAAAAAATCCTACCACTCTTTATAGCTTTGAAGTATGGTGTATTGGATACAGCGTGCAACTGCCATCTTGTTGGCCAGTGTTCGAGTCCATTGGTGGGTTGAGTGTCTAAAATGTTATAAACTTCAGCTACTGGAACAGGGTAGTCTGTGCATTAAGCATTTGTCACTGAATTTTCCCATATAACAGGGCTCGATGAAAGAGCACCCGAGGTCCCACACTATCTCATTGCCTGGGAGAGGATTGGAGTTCTGGTTGGTTAAATACACCAGAATTCTTACCTCTCTTTATGGCTTTGAAGTATGGTGTATTGGATACAGCGTGCAACTGCCACCTTGTTGGCCAGTGTTCGAGTCCCCTGGTGGGTTGAGTGTCTAAAAAGTTATAAACTTCAGCTACTGGAACAGGGTAGTCTGTGCATTAAGCATTTGGCAATGAGTTTTCCCATATAACAGGGCTCGATGAAAGAGCACCCGGGGTCCCACACTATCTCATTGCCTGGGAGAGGATTGGAGTTCTGGTTAGTTAAATACCCCAGAATTCCTACCTCTCTTTATGGCTTTGAAGTATAGTGTAGTGGATACAGCGTGCAACTGCCACCTTGTTGGCCAGTGTTCGAGTCCCCTGGTGGGTTGAGTGTCTAAAAAGTTATAAACTTCAGCTAATGGAACAGGGTAGTCTGTGCATTAAGCATTTGGCACTGAGTTTTCCCATGTAACAGGGCTCGATGAAAGAGCACCCGGGGTCCCACACTATCTCATTGCCTGGGAGAGGACTGGAGTTCTGGTTGGTTAAATACCCCAGAATTTCTACCTCTCTTTATGGCTTTGAAATATGGTGTAGTGGATACAGCGTGCAACTGCCACCTTGTTGGCCAGTGTTCGAGTACCCTTGTGGGTTGATTGTCTAAAAAGTTATAAACTTCAGCTACTGGAACAGGGTAGTCTGTGCATTAAGTATTTGGCACTGAGTTTTCCTATATAACAGGGCTCGATGAAAGAGCACCCCGGGGTCCCACACTATCTCATTGCCTGGGAGAGGATTGGAGTTCTGGTTGGTTAAATACCCCAAAATTCCTACCTCTCTTTATGGCTTTGAAGTATGGTGTATTGGATACAGCGTGCAACTGCCACCTTGTTGGCCAGTGTTCGAGTCTCCTGGTGGGATGAGTGTCTAAAAAGTTATAAACTTCAGCTACTGGAACAGGGTAGTCTGTGCATTAAGCATTTGGCACTGAATTTTCCCATATAACAGGGTTCGATGAAAGAGAACCCGAGGTCCCACACTATGTCATTGCCTGGGAGAGGATTGGAGTTCTACTTGGTTAAATACACCAGAATTCTTACCTCTCTTTATGGCTTTGAAGTATGGTGTAGTGGATACAGCGTGCAACTGCCACCTTGATGGCCAGTGTTCGAGTCCCTAGGTGGGTTGAGTGTCTAAAAAGTTATAAACTTCAGCTACTAGAACAGGGTAGTCTGTGCATTAAGCATTTGGCACTGAGTTTTCCCATATAACAGGGCTCGATGAAAGAGCAGCCGAGGTCCCACACTATCTCATTGCCTGGGAGATAATTGGAGTTCTGGTTGGTTAAATACCCCAGAATTCCTACCTCGCGTTATGGCTTTGACGTATAGTGTAGTGGATACAGCGTGCAACTGCCACCTTGTTGGCCAGTGTTCGAGTCCCCTGGTGGGTTGAGTGTCTAAAAAGTTATAAACTTCAGCTACTGAAACAGGGTAGTCTGTGCATTAAGCATTTGGCAATGAGTTTTCCCA
Source organism: Procambarus clarkii (assembly GCF_040958095.1). Classification (NCBI taxonomy): domain Eukaryota; kingdom Metazoa; phylum Arthropoda; class Malacostraca; order Decapoda; family Cambaridae; genus Procambarus; species Procambarus clarkii. The sequence continues at coordinate 27,908 of NW_027190006.1, forward strand.
TATAACAGGGCTCGATGAAAGAGCACCCGGGGTCCCACACTATCTCATTGCCTGGGAGAGGACTGGAGTTCTGGTTGGTTAAATACCCCAAAAATCCTACCACTCTTTATAGCTTTGAAGTATGGTGTATTGGATACAGCGTGCAACTGCCATCTTGTTGGCCAGTGTTCGAGTCCCCTGGTGGGTTGAGTGTCTAAAAAGTTATAAACTTCAGCTACTGGAACAGGGTAGTCTGTGCATTAAGCATTTGGCACTGAATTTTCCCATATAACAGGGCTCGATGAAAGAGCACCCGAGGTCCCACACTATCTCATTGCCTGGGAGAGGATTGAAGTTCTGGCTGGTTAAATACACCAGAATTCTTACCTCTCTTTATGGCTTTGAAGTATGGTGTAGTGGATACAGCGTGCAACTGCCACCTTGATGGCCAGTGTTCGAGTCCCCTGGTGGGTTGAGTGTCTAAAAAGATATAAACTTCAGCTACTAGAACAGGGTAGTCTGTGCATTAAGCTTTTGGCACTGAGTTTTCCCATATAACAGGGCTCGATGAAAGAGCACCTGGGGTCCCACACTATCTCATTGCCTGGGAGAGGATTGGAGTTCTGGTTGGTTAAATACCCCAGAATTACTACCTCTCTTTATGGCTTTGAAATATGGTGTAGTGGATACAGCGTGCAACTGCCACCTTGTTGGCCAGTGTTCGAGTCCCCTTGTGGGTTGAGTGTCTAAAAAGTTATAAACTTCAGCTACTGGAACAGGGTAGTCTGTACATTAAGTATTTGGCACTGAGTTTTCCTATATAACAGGGTTCGATGAAAGAGCACCCGAGGTCCCACACTATGTCATTGCCTGGGAGAGGATTGGAGTTCTACTTGGTTAAATACACCAGAATTCTTACCTCTCTTTATGGCTTTGAAGTATAGTGTAGTGGATACAGCGTGCAACTGCCACCTTGATGGCCAGTGTTCGAGTCCCTTGGTGGGTTGAGTGTCTAAAAAGTTATAAACTTCAGCTACTAGAACAGGGTAGTCTGTGCATTAAGCATTTGGCACTGAGTTTTCCCATATAACAGGGCTCGATGAAAGAGCACCCGAGGTCCCACACTATCTCATTGCCTGGGAGATAATTGGAATTCTGGTTGGTTAAATACCCCAAAATTCCTACCTCTCTTTATAGCTTTGAAGTATGGTGTATTGGATACAGCGTGCAACTGCCACCTTGTTGGCTAGTGTTCGAGTCCCCTGGTGGGTTGAGTGTCTAAAAAGTTATAAACTTCAGCTAATGGAACAAGGTAGTCTGTGCATTAAGCATTTGGCACTGAGTTTTCCCATATAACAGCGCTCAATGAAAGAGCACCCGGGGTCCCACACTATCTCATTGCCTGGGAAAGGATTGGAGTTCTGTTTGGTTAAATACCCCAGAATTCCTACCTCTCTTTATGGCTTTGAAGTATGGTGTAGAGCATACAGCGTTCAACTGCCACCTTGTTGGCCAGTGTTCGAGTCCCCTGGTGGGTTGAGTGTCTAAAAAGTTATAAACTTCAGCTAATGGAACAGGGTAGTCTGTGCATTAAGCATTTGGCACTGAGTTTTCCCATATAACAGGGCTCAATGAAAGAGCACCCGGGGTCCCACACTATCTCATTGCCTGGGAGAGGATTGGAGTTCTGGTTGGTTAAATACACCAGAATTCCTACCTCTCTTTATGGCTTTGACGTATAGTGTAGTGGATACAGCGTGCAACTGCCACCTTGTTGGCCAGTGTTCGAGTCCCCTGGTGGGTGGAGTGTCTAAAAAGTTATAAACTTCAGCTACTGGAACAGGGTAGTCTGTGCATTAAGCATTTGGCACTGAGTTTTCCCATGTAACAGGGCTCGATGAAAGAGCACCCAGGGTCCCACTTCTATCTCATTGCCTGGGAGAGGACTGGAGTTCTGGTTGGTTAAATTCCCCAAAAATCCTACCACTCTTTATAGCTTTGAAGTATGGTGTATTGGATACAGCGTGCAACTGCCATCTTGTTGGCCAGTGTTCGAGTCCCCTGGTAGGTTGAGTGTCTAAAAAGTTATAAACTTCAGCTACTGGAACAGGGTAGTCTGTGCATTAAGCATTTGGCACTGAATTTTCCCATATAACAGGGCTCGATGAAAGAGCACCCGAGGTCCCACACTATCTCATTGCCTGGGAGAGGATTGGAGTTCTGGTTGGTTAAATACACCAGAATTCTTACCTCTCTTTATGGCTTTGAAGTATGGTGTAGTGGATACAGCGTGCAACTGCCACCTTGATGGCCAGTGTTCGAGTCCCCTGGTGGGTTGAGTGTCTAAAAAGATATAAACTTCAGCTACTAGAACAGGGTAGTCTGTGCATTAAGCATTTGGCACTGAGTTTTCCCATATAACAGGGCTCGATGAAAGAGCACCTGGGGTCCCACACTATCTCATTGCCTGGGAGAGGATTGGAGTTCTGGTTGGTTAAATACCCCAGAATTACTACCTCTCTTTATGGCTTTGAAATATGGTGTAGTGGATACAGCGTGCAACTGCCACCTTGTTGGCCAGTGTTCGAGTCCCCTTGTGGGTTGAGTGTCTAAAAAGTTATAAACTTCAGCTACTGGAACAGGGTAGTCTGTGCATTAAGCATTTGGCAATGAGTTTTCCCATATAACAGGGCTCGATGAAAGAGCACCCGGGGTCCCACACTATCTCATTGCCTGGGAGAGGATTGGAGTTCTGGTTAGTTAAATACCCCAGAATTCCTACCTCTCTTTATGGCTTTGAAGTATAGTGTAGTGGATACAGCGTGCAACTGCCACCTTGTTGGCCAGTGTTCGAGTCCCCTGGTGGGTTGAGTGTCTAAAAAGTTATAAACTTCAGCTAATGGAACAGGGTAGTCTGTGCATTAAGCATTTGGCACTGAGTTTTCCCATGTAACAGGGCTCGATGAAAGAGCACCCGGGGTCCCACACTATCTCATTGCCTGGGAGAGGACTGGAGTTCTGGTTGGTTAAATACCCCAGAATTTCTACCTCTCTTTATGGCTTTGAAATATGGTGTAGTGGATACAGCGTGCAACTGCCACCTTGTTGGCCAGTGTTCGAGTACCCTTGTGGGTTGATTGTCTAAAAAGTTATAAACTTCAGCTACTGGAACAGGGTAGTCTGTGCATTAAGTATTTGGCACTGAGTTTTCCTATATAACAGGGCTCGATGAAAGAGCACCCCGGGGTCCCACACTATCTCATTGCCTGGGAGAGGATTGGAGTTCTGGTTGGTTAAATACCCCAAAATTCCTACCTCTCTTTATGGCTTTGAAGTATGGTGTATTGGATACAGCGTGCAACTGCCACCTTGTTGGCCAGTGTTCGAGTCCCCTGGTGGGATGAGTGTCTAAAAAGTTATAAACTTCAGCTACTGGAACAGGGTAGTCTGTGCATTAAGCATTTGGCACTGAATTTTCCCATATAACAGGGTTCGATGAAAGAGCACCCGAGGTCCCACACTATGTCATTGCCTGGGAGAGGATTGGAGTTCTACTTGGTTAAATACACCAGAATTCTTACCTCTCTTTATGGCTTTGAAGTATGGTGTAGTGGATACAGCGTGCAACTGCCACCTTGATGGCCAGTGTTCGAGTCCCTTGGTGGGTTGAGTGTCTAAAAAGTTATAAACTTCAGCTACTAGAACAGGGTAGTCTGTGCATTAAGCATTTGGCACTGAGTTTTCCCATATAACAGGGCTCGATGAAAGAGCACCCGAGGTCCCACACTATCTCATTGCCTGGGAGATAATTGGAGTTCTGGTTGGTTAAATACCCCAGAATTCCTACCTCTCTTTATGGCTTTGACGTATAGTGTAGTGGATACAGCGTGCAACTGCCACCTTGTTGGCCAGTGTTCGAGTCCCCTGGTGGGTTGAGTGTCTAAAAAGTTATAAACTTCAGCTACTGGAACAGGGTAGTCTGTGCATTAAGCATTTGGCAATGAGTTTTCCCATATAACAGGGCTCGATGAAAGAGCACCCGGGATCCCACACTATCTCATTGCCTGGGAGAGGACTGGAGTTCTGGTTGGTTAAATACCCCAAAAATCCTACCACTCTTTATAGCTTTGAAGTATGGTGCATTGGATACAGCGTGCAACTGCCATCTTGTTGGCCAGTGTTCGAGTCCCCTGGATATGTTGAGTGTCTAAAAAGTTATGAACTTCAGCTACTGGAACAGGGTAGTCTGTGCATTAAGCATTTGGCACTGAATTTTCCCATATAACAGGGCTCGATGAAAGAGCACCCGAGGTCCCACACTATCTCATTGCCTGGGAGAGGATTGGAGTTCTGGTTGGTTAAATACACCAGAATTCTTACCTCTCTTTATGGCTTTGAAGTATGGTGTAGTGGATACAGCGTGCAACTGCCACCTTGATGGCCAGTGTTCGAGTCCCCTGGTGGGTTGAGTGTCTAAAAAGATATAAACTTCAGTTACTAGAACAGGGTAGTCTGTGCATTAAGCATTTGGCACTGAGTTTTCCCATATAACAGGGCTCGATGAAAGAGCACCTGGGGTCCCACACTATCTCATTGCCTGGGAGAGGATTGGAGTTCTGGTTGGTTAAATACCCCAAAATTCCTACCTCTCTTTATGGCTTTGAAGTATGGTATATTGGATACAGCGTGCAACTGCCACCTTGTTGGCCAGTGTTCGAGTCCCCTGGTGGGTTGAGTGTCTAAAAAGTTATAAACTTCAGCTACTGGAACAGGGTAGTCTGTGCATTAAGCATTTGGCACTGAATTTTCCCATATAACAGGGTTCGATGAAAGAGCACCCGAGGTCCCACACTATGGCATTGCCTGGGAGAGGATTGGAGTTCTAATTGGTTAAATACACCAGAATTCTTACCTCTCCTTATGGCTTTGAAGTATGGTGTAGTGGATACAGCGTGCAACTGCCACCTTGATGGCCAGTGTTCGAGTACCCTTGGTGGGTTGAGTGTCTAAAAAGTTATAAACTTCAGCTACTAGAACAGGGTAGTCTGTGCATTAAGCATTTGGCACTGAGTTTTCCCATATAACAGGGCTCGATGAAAGAGCACCCGAGGTCCCACACTATCTCATTGCCTGGGAGATAATTGGAGTTCTGGTTGGTTAAATACCCCAAAATTCCTACCTCTCTTTATAGCTTTGAAGTATGGTGTATTGGATACAGCATGCAACTGCCACCTTGTTGGCCAGTGTTCGAGTCCCCTGGTGGGTTGAGTGTCTAAAAAGTTATAAACTTCAGCTAATGGAACAGGGTAGTCTGTGCATTAAGCATTTGGCACTGAGTTTTCCCATATAACAGCGCTCAATGAAAGAGCACCCGGGGTCCCACACTATCTCATTGCCTGGGAGAGGATTGGAGTTCTGTTTGGTTAAATACCCCAGAATTCCTACCTCTCTTTATGGCTTTGAAGTATGGTGTAGAGCATACAGCGTGCAACTGCCACCTTGTTGGCCAGTGTTCGAGTCCCCTGGTGGGTTGAGTGTCTAAAAAGTTATAAACTTCAGCTAATGGAACAAGGTAGTCTGTGCATTAAGCATTTGGCACTGAGTTTTCCCATATAACAGGGCTCAATGAAAGAGCACCCGGGGTCCCACACTATCTCATTGCCTGGGAGAGGACTGGAGTTCTGGTTGGTTAAATACCCCAAAAATCCTACCACTCTTTATAGCTTTGAAGTATGGTGTATTGGATACAGCGTGCAACTGCCATCTTGTTGGCCAGTGTTCGAGTCCCCTGGTGGGTTGAGTGTCTAAAAAGTTATAAACTTCAGCTACTGGAACAGGGTAGTCTGTGCATTAAGCATTTGGCACTGAATTTTCCCATATAACAGGGCTCGATGAAAGAGCACCCGAGGTCCCACACTATCTCATTGCCTGGGAGAGGATTGGAGTTCTGGTTGGTTAAATACACCAGAATTCTTACCTCTCTTTATGGCTTTGAAGTATGGTGTAGTGGATACAGCGTGCAACTGCCACCTTGATGGCCAGTGTTCGAGTCCCCTGGTGGGTTGAGTGTCTAAAAAGATATAAACTTCAGCTACTAGAACAGGGTAGTCTGTGCATTAAGCATTTGGCACTGAGTTTTCCCATATAACAGGGCTCGATGAAAGAGCACCTGGGGTCCCACACTATCTCATTGCCTGGGAGAGGATTGGAGTTCTGGTTGGTTAAATACCCCAGAATTCCTACCTCTCTTTATGGCTTTGACGTATAGTGTAGTGGATACAGCGTGCAACTGCCACCTTGTTGGCCAGTGTTCGAGTCCCCTGGTGGGTTGAGTGTCTAAAAAGTTATAAACTTCAGCTACTGGAACAGGGTAGTCTGTGCATTAAGCATTTGGCAATGAGTTTTCCCATATAACAGGGCTCGATGAAAGAGCACCCGGGATCCCACACTATCTCATTGCCTGGGAGAGGACTGGAGTTCTGGTTGGTTAAATACCCCAAAAATCCTACCACTCTTTATAGCTTTGAAGTATGGTGCATTGGATACAGCGTGCAACTGCCATCTTGTTGGCCAGTGTTCGAGTCCCCTGGATATGTTGAGTGTCTAAAAAGTTATGAACTTCAGCTACTGGAACAGGGTAGTCTGTGCATTAAGCATTTGGCACTGAATTTTCCCATATAACAGGGCTCGATGAAAGAGCACCCGAGGTCCCACACTATCTCATTGCCTGGGAGAGGATTGGAGTTCTGGTTGGTTAAATACACCAGAATTCTTACCTCTCTTTATGGCTTTGAAGTATGGTGTAGTGGATACAGCGTGCAACTGCCACCTTGATGGCCAGTGTTCGAGTCCCCTGGTGGGTTGAGTGTCTAAAAAGATATAAACTTCAGTTACTAGAACAGGGTAGTCTGAGCATTAAGCATTTGGCACTGAGTTTTCCCATATAACAGGGCTCGATGAAAGAGCACCTGGGGTCCCACACTATCTCATTGCCTGGGAGAGGATTGGAGTTCTGGTTGGTTAAATACCCCAAAATTCCTACCTCTCTTTATGGCTTTGAAGTATGGTATATTGGATACAGCGTGCAACTGCCACCTTGTTGGCCAGTGTTCGAGTCCCCTGGTGGGTTGAGTGTCTAAAAAGTTATAAACTTCAGCTACTGGAACAGGGTAGTCTGTGCATTAAGCATTTGGCACTGAATTTTCCCATATAACAGGGTTCGATGAAAGAGCACCCGAGGTCCCACACTATGGCATTGCCTGGGAGAGGATTGGAGTTCTAATTGGTTAAATACACCAGAATTCTTACCTCTCCTTATGGCTTTGAAGTATGGTGTAGTGGATACAGCGTGCAACTGCCACCTTGATGGCCAGTGTTCGAGTCCCTTGGTGGGTTGAGTGTCTAAAAAGTTATAAACTTCAGCTACTAGAACAGGGTAGTCTGTGCATTAAGCATTTGGCACTGAGTTTTCCCATATAACAGGGCTCGATGAAAGAGCACCCGAGGTCCCACACTATCTCATTGCCTGGGAGATAATTGGAGTTCTGGTTGGTTAAATACCCCAAAATTCCTACCTCTCTTTATAGCTTTGAAGTATGGTGTATTGGATACAGCATGCAACTGCCACCTTGTTGGCCAGTGTTCGAGTCCCCTGGTGGGTTGAGTGTCTAAAAAGTTATAAACTTCAGCTAATGGAACAGGGTAGTCTGTGCATTAAGCATTTGGCACTGAGTTTTCCCATATAACAGCGCTCAATGAAAGAGCACCCGGGGTCCCACACTATCTCATTGCCTGGGAGAGGATTGGAGTTCTGTTTGGTTAAATACCCCAGAATTCCTACCTCTCTTTATGGCTTTGAAGTATGGTGTAGAGCATACAGCGTGCAACTGCCACCTTGTTGGCCAGTGTTCGAGTCCCCTGGTGGGTTGAGTGTCTAAAAAGTTATAAACTTCAGCTAATGGAACAAGGTAGTCTGTGCATTAAGCATTTGGCACTGAGTTTTCCCATATAACAGGGCTCAATGAAAGAGCACCCGGGGTCCCACACTATCTCATTGCCTGGGAGAGGACTGGAGTTCTGGTTGGTTAAATACCCCAAAAATCCTACCACTCTTTATAGCTTTGAAGTATGGTGTATTGGATACAGCGTGCAACTGCCATCTTGTTGGCCAGTGTTCGAGTCCCCTGGTGGGTTGAGTGTCTAAAAAGTTATAAACTTCAGCTACTGGAACAGGGTAGTCTGTGCATTAAGCATTTGGCACTGAATTTTCCCATATAACAGGGCTCGATGAAAGAGCACCCGAGGTCCCACACTATCTCATTGCCTGGGAGAGGATTGGAGTTCTGGTTGGTTAAATACACCAGAATTCTTACCTCTCTTTATGGCTTTGAAGTATGGTGTAGTGGATACAGCGTGCAACTGCCACCTTGATGGCCAGTGTTCGAGTCCCCTGGTGGGTTGAGTGTCTAAAAAGATATAAACTTCAGCTACTAGAACAGGGTAGTCTGTGCATTAAGCATTTGGCACTGAGTTTTCCCATATAACAGGGCTCGATGAAAGAGCACCTGGGGTCCCACACTATCTCATTGCCTGGGAGAGGATTGGAGTTCTTTTTGGTTAAATACCCCAGAATTACTACCTCTCTTTATGGCTTTGAAATATGGTGTAGTGGATACAGCGTGCAACTGCCACCTTGTTGGCCAGTGTTCGAGTCCCCTTGTGGGTTGAGTGTCTAAAAAGTTATAAACTTCAGCTACTGGAACAGGGTAGTCTGTGCATTAAGTATTTGGCACTGAGTTTTTCAATATAACAGGGCTCGATGAAAGAGCACCCCGGGGACCACACTATCTCATTGCCTGGGAGAAGATTGGAGTTCTGGTTGGTTAAATACCCCAAAATTCCTACCTCTCTTTATGGCTTTGAAGTATGGTGTATTGGATACAGCGTGCAACTGCCACCTTGTTGGCCAGTGTTCTAGTCCCCTGGTGGGTTGAGTGTCTAAAAAGTTATAAACTTCAGCTACTGGAACAGGGTAGTCTGTGCATTAAGTATTTGGCACTGAGTTTTCCTATATAACAGGGCTCGATGAAAGAGCACCCCGGGGTCCCACACTATCTCATTGCCTGGGAGAGGATTGGAGTTCTGGTTGGTTAAATACCCCAAAATTCCTACCTCTCTTTATGGCTTTGAAGTATGGTGTATTGGATACAGCGTGCAACTGCCACCTTGTTGGCCAGTGTTCGAGTCCCCTGGTGGGTTGAGTGTCTAAAAAGTTATAAACTTCAGCTACTGGAACAGGGTAGTCTGTGCATTAAGCATTTGGCACTGAATTTTCCCATATAACAGGGTTCGATGAAAGAGCACCCGAGGTCCCACACTATGTCATTGCCTGGGAGAGGATTGGAGTTCTACTTGGTTAAATACACCAGAATTCTTACCTCTCTTTATGGCTTTGAAGTATGGTGTAGTGGATACAGTGTGCAACTGCCACCTTGATGGCCAGTGTTCGAGTCCCTTGGTGGGTTGAGTGTCTAAAAAGTTATAAACTTCAGCTACTAGAACAGGGTAGTCTGTGCATTAAGCATTTGGCACTGAGTTTTCCCATATAACAGGGCTCGATGAAAGAGCACAGAGGTCCTACACTATCTCATTGCCTGGGAGATAATTGGAGTTCTGGTTGGTTAAATACCCCAGAATTCCTACCTCTCTTTATGGCTTTGACGTATAGTGTAGTGGATACAGCGTGCAACTACCACCTTGTTGGCCAGTGTTCGAGTCCCCTGGTGGGTTGAGTGTCTAAAAAGTTATAAACTTCAGCTACTGGAACAGGGTAGTCTGTGCATTAAGCATTTGGCAATGAGTTTTCCCATATAACAGGGCTCGATGAAAGAGCACCCGGGGTCCCACACTATCTCATTGCCTGGGAGAGGACTGGAGTTCTGGTTGGTTAAATACCCCATAAAATCCTACCACTCTTTATAGCTTTGAAGTATGGTGTATTGGATACAGCGTGCAACTGCCATCTTGTTGGCCAGTGTTCGAGTCCCCTGGTGGGTTGAGTGTCTAAAAAGTTATAAACTTCAGCTACTGGAACAGGGTAGTCTGTGCATTAAGCATTTGGCACTGAATTTTCCCATATAACAGGGCTCGATGAAAGAGCACCCGAGGTCCCACACTATCTCATTGCCTGGGAGAGGATTGGAGTTCTGGTTGGTTAAATACCCCAGAATTCCTACCTCTCTTTATGGCTTTGAAGTATAGTGTAGTGGATACAGCGTGCAACTGCCACCTTGTTGGCCAGTGTTCGAGTCCCCTGGTGGGTTGAGTGTCTAAAAAGTTATAAACTTCAGCTAATGGAACAGGGTAGTCTGTGCATTAAGCATTTGGCACTGAGTTTTCCCATATAACAGGGCTCAATGGAAGAGCACCCGGGGTCCCACACTATCTCATTGCCTGGGAGAGGATTGGAGTTCTGGTTGGTTAAATACACCAGAATTCCTACCTCTCTTTATGGCTTTGACGTATAGTGTAGTGGATACAGCGTGCAACTGCCACCTTGTTGGCCAGTGTTCGAGTCCCCTGGTGGGTTGAGTGTCTAAAAAGCTATAAACTTCAGCTACTGGAACAGGGTAGTCTGTGCATTAAGTATTTGGCACTGAGTTTTCCTATATAACAGGGCTCGATGAAAGAGCACCCCGGGGTCCCACACTATCTCATTGCCTGGGAGAGGATTGGAGTTCTGGTTGGTTAAATACCCCAAAATTCCTACCTCTCTTTATGGCTTTGAAGTATGGTGTATTGGATACAGCGTGCAACTGCCACCTTGTTGGCCAGTGTTCGAGTCCCCTGGTGGGTTGAGTGTCTAAAAAGTTATAAACTTCAGCTACTGGAACAGGGTAGTCTGTGCATTAAGCATTTGGCACTGAATTTTCCCATATAACAGGGTTCGATGAAAGAGCACCCGAGGTCCCACACTATGTCATTGCCTGGGAGAGGATTGGAGTTCTACTTGGTTAAATACACCAGAATTCTTACCTCTCTTTATGGCTTTGAAGTATGGTGTAGTGGATACAGCGTGCAACTGCCACCTTGATGGCCAGTGTTCGAGTCCCTTGGTGGGTTGAGTGTCTAAAAAGTTATAAACTTCAGCTACTAGAACAGGGTAGTCTGTGCATTAAGCATTTGGCACTGAGTTTTCCCATATAACAGGGCTCGATGAAAGAGCACCAGAGGTCCCACACTATCTCATTGCCTGGGAGATAATTGGAGTTCTGGTTGGTTAAATACCCCAGAATTCCTACCTCTCTTTATGGCTTTGACGTATAGTGTAGTGGATACAGCGTGCAACTACCACCTTGTTGGCCAGTGTTCGAGTCCCCTGGTGGGTTGAGTGTCTAAAAAGTTATAAACTTCAGCTACTGGAACAGGGTAGTCTGTGCATTAAGCATTTGGCAATGAGTTTTCCCATATAACAGGGCTCGATGAAAGAGCACCCGGGGTCCCACACTATCTCATTGCCTGGGAGAGGACTGGAGTTCTGGTTGGTTAAATACCCCAAAAATCCTACCACTCTTTATAGCTTTGAAGTATGGTGTATTGGATACAGTGTGCAACTGCCATCTTGTTGGCCAGTGTTCGAGTCCCCTGGTGGGTTGAGTGTCTAAAAAGTTATAAACTTCAGCTACTGGAACAGGGTAGTCTGTGCATTAAGCATTTGGCACTGAATTTTCCCATATAACAGGGCTCGATGAAAGAGCACCCGAGGTCCCACACTATCTCATTGCCTGGGAGAGGATTTGAGTTCTGGTTGGTTAAATACACCAGAATTCTTACCTCTCTTTATGGCTTTGAAGTATGGTGTAGTGGATACAGCGTGCCACTGCCACCTTGATGGCCAGTGTTCGAGTCCCCTGGTGGGTTGAGTGTCTAAAAAGATATAAACTTCAGCACTAGAACAGGGTAGTCTGTGCATTAAGCATTTGGCACTGAGTTTTCCCATATAACAGGGCTCGATGAAAGAGCACCCGAGGTCCCACACTATCTCATTGCCTGGGAGAGGACTGGAGTTCTGGTTGGTTAAATACCCCAAAAATCCTACCACTCTTTATAGCTTTGAAGTATGGTGTATTGGATACAGCATGCAACTGCCATCTTGTTGGCCAGTGTTCGAGTCCCCTGGTGGGTTGAGTGTCTAAAAAGTTATGAACTTCAGCTACTGGAACAGGGTAGTCTGTGCATTAAGCATTTGGCACTGAATTTTCCCATATAACAGGGCTCGATGAAAGAGCACCCGAGGTCCCACACTATCTCATTGCCTGGGAGAGGATTGGAGTTCTGGTTGGTTAAATACACCAGAATTCTTACCTCTCTTTATGGCTTTGAAGTATGGTGTAGTGGATACAGCGTGCAACTGCCACATTGATGGCCAGTGTTCGAGTCCCCTGGTGTGTTGAGTGTCTAAAAAGATATAAACTTCAGCTACTAGAACAGGGTAGTCTGTGCATTAAGCATTTGTCACTGAGTTTTCCCATATAACAGGGCTCGATGAAAGAGCACCTGGGGTCCCACACTATCTCATTGCCTGGGAGAGGATTGGAGTTCTGGTTGGTTAAATACCCCAGAATTACTACCTCTCTTTATGGCTTTGAAATATGGTGTAGTGGATACAGCGTGCAACTGCCACCTTGTTGGCCAGTGTTCGAGTCCCCTTGTGGGTTGAGTGTCTAAAAAGTTATAAACTTCAGCTACTGGAACAGGGTAGTCTGTGCATTAAGTATTTGGCACTGAGTTTTCCTATATAACAGGGCTCGATGAAAGAGCACCCCGGGGTCCCACACTATCTCATTGCCTGGGAGAGGATTGGAGTTCTGGTTGGTTAAATACCCCAAAATTCCTACCTCTCTTTATGGCTTTGAAGTATGGTGTATTGGATACAGCGTGCAACTGCCACCTTGTTGGCCAGTGTTCGAGTCCCCTGGTGGGTTGAGTGTCTAAAAAGTTATAAACTTCAGCTACTGGAACAGGGTAGTCTGTGCATTAAGCATTTGGCACTGAATTTTCCCATATAACAGGGTTCGATGAAAGAGCACCCGAGGTCCCACACTATGTCATTGCCTGGGAGAGGATTGGAGTTCTACTTGGTTAAATACACCAGAATTCTTACCTCTCTTTATGGCTTTGAAGTATGGTGTAGTGGATACAGCGTGCAACTGCCACCTTGATGGCCAGTGTTCGAGTCCCTTGGTGGGTTGAGTGTCTAAAAAGTTATAAACTTCAGCTACTAGAACAGGGTAGTCTGTGCATTAAGCATTTGGCACTGAGTTTTCCCATATAACAGGGCTCGATGAAAGAGCACCCGAGGTCCCACACTATCTCATTGCCTGGGAGATAATTGGAGTTCTGGTTGGTTAAATACCCCAAAATTCCTACCTCTCTTTATAGCTTTGAAGTATGGTGTATTGGATACAGCGTGCAACTGCCACCTTGTTGGCCAGTGTTCGAGTCCCCTGGTGAGTTGAGTGTCTAAAAAGTTATAAACTTCAGCTAATGGAACAGGGTAGTCTGTGCATTAAGCATTTGGCACTGAGTTTTCCCATATAACAGCGCTCAATGAAAGAGCACCCGGGGTCCCACACTATCTCATTGCCTGGGAGAGGATTGGAGTTCTGTTTGGTTAAATACCCCAGAATTCCTACCTCTCTTTATGGCTTTGAAGTATGGTGTAGAGCATACAGCGTGCAACTGCCACCTTGTTGGCCAGTGTTCGAGTCCCCTGGTGGGTTGAGTGTCTAAAAAGTTATAAACTTCAGCTAATGGAACAGGGTAGTCTGTGCATTAAGCATTTGGCACTGAGTTTTCCCATATAACAGGGCTCGATGAAAGAGCACCTGGGGTCCCACACTATCTCATTGCCTGGGAGAGGATTGGAGTTCTGGTTGGTTAAATACCCCAGAATTACTACCTCTCTTTATGGCTTTGAAATATGGTGTAGTGGATACAGTGTGCAACTGCCACCTTGTTGGCCAGTGTTCGAGTCCCCTTGTGGGTTGAGTGTCTAAAAAGTTATAAACTTCAGCTACTGGAACAGGGTAGTCTGTGCATTAAGTATTTGGCACTGAGTTTTCCTATATAACAGGGCTCGATGAAAGAGCACCCCGGGGTCCCACACTATCTCATTGCCTGGGAGAGGATTGGAGTTCTGGTTGGTTAAATACCCCAAAATTCCTACCTCTCTTTATGGCTTTAAAGTATGGTGTATTGGATACAGCGTGCAACTGCCACCTTGTTGGCCAGTGTTCGAGTCCCCTGGTGGGTTGAGTGTCTAAAAAGTTATAAACTTCAGCTACTGGAACAGGGTAGTCTGTGCATTAAGCATTTGGCACTGAATTTTCCCATATAACAGGGTTCGATGAAAGAGCACCCGAGGTCCCACACTATGTCATTGCCTGGGAGAGGATTGGAGTTCTACTTGGTTAAATACACCAGAATTCTTACCTCTCTTTATGGCTTTGAAGTATGGTGTAGTGGATACAGCGTGCAACTGCCACCTTGATGGCCAGTGTTCGAGTCCCTTGGTGGGTTGAGTGTCTAAAAAGTTATAAACTTCAGCTACTAGAAGAGGGTAGTCTGTGCATTAAGCATTTGGCACTGAGTTTTCCCATATAACAGGGCTCGATGAAAGAGCACCCGAGGTCCCACACTATCTCATTGCCTGGGAGATAATTGGAGTTCTGGTTGGTTAAATACCCCAAAATTCCTACCTCTCTTTATAGCTTTGAAGTATGGTGTATTGGATACAGCGTGCAACTGCCACCTTGTTGGCCAGTGTTCGAGTCCCCTGGTGGGTTGAGTGTCTAAAAAGTTATAAACTTCAGCTAATGGAACAGGGTAGTCTGTGCATTAAGCATTTGGCACTGAGTTTTCCCATATAACAGGGCTCGATGAAAGAGCACCTGGGGTCCCACACTATCTCATTGCCTGGGAGAGGATTGGAGTTCTGGTTGGTTAAATACCCCAGAATTACTACCTCTCTTTATGGCTTTGAAATATGGTGTAGTGGATACAGTGTGCAACTGCCGCCTTGTTGGCCAGTGTTCGAGTCCCCTTGTGGGTTGAGTGTCTAAAAAGTTATAAACTTCAGCTACTGGAACAAAGTAGTCTGTGCATTAAGTATTTGGCACTGAGTTTTCCTATATAACTGGGCTCGATGAAAGAGCACCCCGGGGTCCCACACTATCTCATTGCCTGGGAGAGGATTGGAGTTCTGGTTGGTTAAATACCCCAAAATTCCTACCTCTCTTTATGGCTTTAAAGTATGGTGTATTGGATACAGCGTGCAACTGCCACCTTGTTGGCCAGTGTTCGAGTCCCCTGGTGGGTTGAGTGTCTAAAAAGTTATAAACTTCAGCTACTGGAACAGGGTAGTCTGTGCATTAAGCATTTGGCACTGAATTTTCCCATATAACAGGGTTCGATGAAAGAGCACCCGAGGTCCCACACTATGTCATTGCCTGGGAGAGGATTGGAGTTCTACTTGGTTAAATACACCAGAATTCTTACCTCTCTTTATGGCTTTGAAGTATGGTGTAGTGGATACAGCGTGCAACTGCCACCTTGATGGCCAGTGTTCGAGTCCCTTGGTGGGTTGAGTGTCTAAAAAGTTATAAACTTCAGCTAATAGAAGAGGGTAGTCTGTGCATTAAGCATTTGGCACTGAGTTTTCCCATATAACAGGGCTCGATGAAAGAGCACCTGGGGTCCCACACTATCTCATTACCTGGGAGAGGATTGGAGTTCTGGTTGGTTAAATACCCCAGAATTACTACCTCTCTTTGTGGCTTTGAAATATGGTGTAGTGGATACAGCGTGCAACTGCCACCTTGTTGGCCAGTGTTCGAGTCCCCTTGTGGGTTGAGTGTCTAAAAAGTTATAAACTTCAGCTACTGGAACAGGGTAGTCTGTGCATTAAGCATTTGACAATGAGTTTTCCCATATAACAGGGCTCGATGAAAGAGCACCCGGGGTCCCACACTATCTCATTGCCTGGGAGAGGATTGGAGTTCTGGTTAGTTAAATACCCCAGAATTCCTACCTCTCTTTATGGCTTTGAAGTATAGTGTAGTGGATACAGCGTGCAACTGCCACCTTGTTGGCCAGTGTTCGAGTCCCCTGGTGGGTTGAGTGTCTAAAAAGTTATAAACTTCAGCTAATGGAACAGGGTAGTCTGTGCATTAAGCATTTGGCACTGAGTTTTCCCATATAACAGGGCTCAATGGAAGAGCACCCGGGGTCCCACACTATCTCATTGCCTGGGAGAGGATTGGAGTTCTGGTTGGTTAAATACACCAGAATTCCTACCTCTCTTTATGGCTTTGACGTATAGTGTAGTGGATACAGCGTGCAACTGCCACCTTGTTGGACAGTGTTCGAGTCCCCTGGTGGGTTGAGTGTCTAAAAAGTTATAAACTTCAGCTACTGGAACAGGGTAGTCTGTGCATTAAGTATTTGGCACTGAGTTTTCCTATATAACAGGGCTCGATGAAAGAGCACCCCGGGGACCCACACTATCTCATTGCCTGGGAGAGGATTGGAGTTCTGGTTGGTTAAATACCCCAAAATTCCTACCTCTCTTTATGGCTTTGAAGTATGGTGTATTGGATACAGCGTGCAACTGCCACCTTGTTGGCCAGTGTTCGAGTCCCCTGGTGGGTTGAGTGTCTAAAAAGTTATAAACTTCAGCTACTGGAACAGGGTAGTCTGTGCATTAAGCATTTGGCACTGAATTTTCCCATATAACAGGGTTCGATGAAAGAGCACCCGAGGTCCCACACTATGTCATTGCCTGGGAGAGGATTGGAGTTCTACTTGGTTAAATACACCAGAATTCTTACCTCTCTTTATGGCTTTGAAGTATGGTGTAGTGGATACAGCGTGCAACTGCCACCTTGATGGCCAGTGTTCGAGTCCCTTGGTGGGTTGAGTGTCTAAAAAGTTATAAACTTCAGCTACTAGAACAGGGTAGTCTGTGCATTAAGCATTTGGCACTGAGTTTTCCCATATAACAGGGCTCGATGAAAGAGCACCCGAGGTCCCACACTATCTCATTGCCTGGGAGAGGACTGGAGTTCTGGTTGGTTAAATACCCCAAAAATCCTACCACTCTTTTTAGCTTTGAAGTATGGTGTATTGGATACAGCGTGCAACTGCCATCTTGTTGGCCAGTGTTCGAGTCCCCTGGTGGGTTGAGTGTCTAAAAAGTTATAAACTTCAGCTACTGGAACAGGGTAGTCTGTGCATTAAGCATTTGACACTGAATTTTCCCATATAACAGGGCTCGATGAAAGAGCACCCGAGGTCCCACACTATCTCATTGCCTGGGAGAGGATTGGAGTACTGGTTGGTTAAATACACCAGAATTCTTACCTCTCTTTATGGCTTTGAAGTATGGTGTAGTGGATACAGCGTGCAACTGCCACCTTGATGGCCAGTGTTCGAGTCCCCTGGTGGGTTGAGTGTCTAAAAAGATATAAACTTCAGCTACTAGAACAGGGTAGTCTGTGCATTAAGCATTTGGCACTGAGTTTTCCCATATAACAGGGCTCGATGAAAGAGCACCTGGGGTCCCACACTATCTCATTGCCTGGGAGAGGATTGGAGTTCTGGTTGGTTAAATACCCCAGAATTACTACCTCTCTTTATTGCTTTGAAAAATGGTGTAGTGGATACAGCGTGCAACTGCCACCTTGTTGGCCAGTGTTCGAGTCCCCTTGTGGGTTGAGTGTCTAAAAAGTTATAAACTTCATCTACTGGAACAGGGTAGTCTGTGCATTAAGTATTTGGCACTGAGTTTTCCTATATAACAGGGCTCGATGAAAGAGCACCCCGGGGTCCCACACTATCTCATTGCCTGGGAGAGGATTGGAGTTCTAGTTGGTTAAATATCCCAGAATTACTACCTCTCTTTATGGCTTTGAAATATGGTGTAGTGGATACAGCGTGCAACTGCCACCTTGTTGGCCAGTGTTCGAGTCCCCTGGTGGGTTGAGTGTCTAAAAAGTTATAAACTTCAGCTACTGGAACAGGGTAGTCTGTGCATTAAGTATTTGGCACTGAGTTTTCCTATATAACAGGGCTCGATGAAAGAGCACCCCGGGGTCCCACACTATCTCATTGCCTGGGAGAGGATTGGAGTTCTGGTTGGTTAAATACCCCAAAATTCCTACCTCTCTTTATGGCTTTGAAGTATGGTGTATTGGATACAGCGTGCAACTGCCACCTTGTTGGCCAGTGTTCGAGTCCCCTGGTGGGTTGAGTGTCTAAAAAGTTATAAACTTCAGCTACTGGAACAGGGTAGTCTGTGCATTAAGCATTTGGCACTGAATTTTCCCATATAACAGGGTTCGATGAAAGAGCACCCGAGGTCCCACACTATGTCATTGCCTGGGAGAGGATTGGAGTTCTACTTGGTTAAATACACCAGAATTCTTACCTCTCTTTATGGCTTTGAAGTATGGTGTAGTGGATACAGCGTGCAACTGCCACCTTGATGGCCAGTGTTCGAGTCCCCTGGTGGGTTGAGTGTCTAAAAAGATATAAACTTCAGCTACTGGAACAGGGTAGTCTGTGCATTAAGCATTTGGCACTGAGTTTTCCCATATAACAGGGCTCGATGAAAGAGCACCCGAGGTCCCACACTATCTCATTGCCTGGGAGATAATTGGAGTTCTGGTTGGTTAAATACCCCAGAATTCCTACCTCTCTTTATGGCTTTGACGTATAGTGTAGTGGATACAGCGTGCAACTGCCACCTTGTTGGCCAGTGTTCGAGTCCCCTGGTGGGTTGAGTGTCTAAAAAGTTATAAACTTCAGCTACTGGAACAGGGTAGTCTGTGCATTAAGCATTTGGCACTGAATTTTCCCATATAACAGGGCTCGATGAAAGAGCACCCGGGGTCCCACACTATCTCATTGCCTGGGAGAGGATTGGAGTTCTGGTTAGTTAAATACCCCAGAATTCCTACCTCTCTTTATGGCTTTGAAGTATAGTTTAGTGGATACAGCGTGCAACTGCCACCTTGTTGGCCAGTGTTCGAGTCCCCTGGTGGGTAGAGTGTCAAAAAAGTTATAAACTTCAGCTAATGGAACAGGGTAGTCTGTGCATTAAGCATTTGGCACTGAGTTTTCCCATATAACAGGGCTCAATGAAAGAGCACCCGGGGTCCCACACTATCTCATTGCCTGGGAGAGGATTGGAGTTCTGGTTGGTTAAATACACCAGAATTCCTACCTCTCTTTATGGCTTTGACGTATAGTGTAGTGGATACAGCGTGCAACTGCCACATTGTTGGCCAGTGTTCGAGTCCCAAGGTGGGTTGAGTGTCTAAAAAGTTATAAACTTCAGCTAATGGAACAGGGTAGTCTGTGCATTAAGCATTTGGCACTGAGTTTTCCCATGTAACAGGGCTCGATGAAAGAGCACCCGGGGTCCCAAACTATCTCATTGCCTGGGAGAGGATTGGAGTTCTGGTTGGTTAAATACCCCAGAATTCCTACCTCTCTTTATAGCTTTGAAGTATGGTGTATTGGATACAGCGTGCAACTGCCACCTTGTTGGCCAGTGTTCGAGTCCCCTGGTGGGTTGAGTGTCTAAAAAGTTATAAACTTCAGCTACTGGAACAGGGTAGTCTGTGCATTAAGCATTTGGCAATGAGGTTTTCCCATATAACAGGGCTCGATGAAAGAGCACCCGGGGTCCCACACTATCTCATTGCCTGGGAGAGGATTGGAGTTCTGGTTAGTTAAATACCCCAGAATTCCTACCTCTCTTTATGGCTTTGAAGTATAGTGTAGTGGATACAGCGTGCAACTGCCACCTTGTTGGCCAGTGTTCGAGTCCCCTGGTGGGTTGAGTGTCTAAAAAGTTATAAACGTCAGCTAATGGAACAGGGTAGTCTGTGCATTAAGCTTTTGGCACTGAGTTTTCCCATATAACAGGGCTCAATGAAAGAGCACCTGGGGTCCCACACTATCTCATTACCTGGGAGAGGATTGGAGTTCTAGTTGGTTAAATACCCCAGAATTCCTACCTCTTTTTATTGGTTTGAAGTATAGTGTAGTGTATACAGCGTGCAACTGCCACCTTGTTGGCCAGTGTTCGAGTCCCCTGGTGGGTTGAGTGTCTAAAAAGTTATAAACTTCAGCTAATGGAACAGGGTAGTCTGTGCATTAAGCATTTGGCACTGAGTTTTCCCATATAACAGCGCTCAATGAAAGAGCACCCGGGGTCCCACACTATCTCATTGCCTGGGAGAGGATTGGAGTTCTGTTTGGTTAAATAACCCAGAATTCCTACCTCTCTTTATGGCTTTGAAGTATGGTGTAGAGCATACAGCGTGCAACTGCCACCTTGTTGGCCAGTGTTCGAGTTCCCTGGTGGGTTGAGTGTCTAAAAAGTTATAAACTTCAGCTAATGGAACAGGGTAGTCTGTGCATTAAGCATTTGGCACTGAGTTTTCCCATATAACAGGGCTCGATGAAAGAGCACCTGGGGTCCCACACTATCTCATTGCCTGGGAGAGGATTGGAGTTCTGGTTGGTTAAATACCCCAGAATTACTACCTCTCTTTATGGCTTTGAAATATGGTGTAGTGGATACAGTGTGCAACTGCCACCTTGTTGGCCAGTGTTCGAGTCCCCTTGTGGGTTGAGTGTCTAAAAAGTTATAAACTTCAGCTACTGGAACAGGGTAGTCTGTGCATTAAGTATTTGGCACTGAGTTTTCCTATATAACAGGGCTCGATGAAAGAGCACCCCGGGGTCCCACACTATCTCATTGCCTGGGAGAGGATTGGAGTTCTGGTTGGTTAAATATCCCAAAATTCCTACCTCTCTTTATGGCTTTAAAGTATGGTGTATTGGATACAGCGTGCAACTGCCACCTTGTTGGCCAGTGTTCGAGTCCCCTGGTGGGTTGAGTGTCTAAAAAGTTATAAACTTCAGCTACTGGAACAGGGTAGTCTGTGCATTAAGCATTTGGCACTGAATTTTCCCATATAACAGGGTTCGATGAAAGAGCACCCGAGGTCCCACACTATGTCATTGCCTGGGAGAGGATTGGAGTTCTACTTGGTTAAATACACCAGAATTCTTACCTCTCTTTATGGCTTTGAAGTATGGTGTAGTGGATACAGCGTGCAACTGCCACCTTGATGGCCAGTGTTCGAGTCCCTTGGTGGGTTGAGTGTCTAAAAAGTTATAAACTTCAGCTACTAGAAGAGGGTAGTCTGTGCATTAAGCATTTGGCACTGAGTTTTCCCATATAACAGGGCTCGATGAAAGAGCACCCGAGGTCCCACACTATCTCATTGCCTGGGAGATAATTGGAGTTCTGGTTGGTTAAATACCCCAAAATTCCTACCTCTCTTTATAGCTTTGAAGTATGGTGTATTGGATACAGCGTGCAACTGCCACCTTGTTGGCCAGTGTTCGAGTCCCCTTGTGGGTTGAGTGTCTAAAAAGTTATAAACTTCAGCTACTGGAACAGGGTAGTCTGTGCATTAAGTATTTGGCACTGAGTTTTCCTATATAACTGGGCTCGATGAAAGAGCACCCCGGGGTCCCACACTATCTCATTGCCTGGGAGAGGATTGGAGTTCTGGTTGGTTAAATACCCCAAAATTCCTACCTCTCTTTATGGCTTTAAAGTATGGTGTATTGGATACAGCGTGCAACTGCCACCTTGTTGGCCAGTGTTCGAGTCCCCTGGTGGGTTGAGTGTCTAAAAAGTTATAAACTTCAGCTACTGGAACAGGGTAGTCTGTGCATTAAGCATTTGGCACTGAATTTTCCCATATAACAGGGTTCGATGAAAGAGCACCCGAGGTCCCACACTATGTCATTGCCTGGGAGAGGATTGGAGTTCTACTTGGTTAAATACACCAGAATTCCTACCTCTCTTTATGGCTTTGAAGTATGGTGTAGTGGATACAGCGTGCAACTGCCACCTTGATGGCCAGTGTTCGAGTCCCTTGGTGGGTTGAGTGTCTAAAAAGTTATAAACTTCAGCTACTAGAAGAGGGTAGTCTGTGCATTAAGCATTTGGCACTGAGTTTTCCCATATAACAGGGCTCGATGAAAGAGCACCCGAGGTCCCACACTATCTCATTGCCTGGGAGATAATTGGAGTTCTGGTTGGTTAAATACCCCAAAATTCCTACCTCTCTTTATAGCTTTGAAGTATGGTGTATTGGATACAGCGTGCAACTGCCACCTTGTTGGCCAGTGTTCGAGTCCCCTGGTGGGTTGAGTGTCTAAAAAGTTATAAACTTCAGCTACTGGAACAGGGTAGTCTGTGCATTAAGCATTTGGCACTGAATTTTCCCATATAACAGGGCTCGATGAAAGAGCACCCGAGGTCCCACACTATCTCATTGCCTGGGAGAGGATTGGAGTTCTGGTTGGTTAAATACACCAGAATTCTTACCTCTCTTTATGGCTTTGAAGTATTGTGTAGTGGATACAGCGTGCAACTGCCACCTTGATGGCCAGTGTTCGAGTCCCCTGGTGGGTTGAGTGTCTAAAAAGATATAAACTTCAGCTACTAGAACAGGGTAGTCTGTGCATTAAGCATTTGGCACTGAGTTTTCCCATATAACAGGGCTCGATGAAAGAGCACCTGGGGTCCCACACTATCTCATTACCTGGGAGAGGATTGGAGTTCTGGTTGGTTAAATACCCCAGAATTACTACCTCTCTTTGTGGCTTTGAAATATGGTGTAGTGGATACAGCGTGCAACTGCCACCTTGTTGGCCAGTGTTCGAGTCCCCTTGTGGGTTGAGTGTCTAAAAAGTTATAAACTTCAGCTACTGGAACAGGGTAGTCTGTGCATTAAGCATTTGACAATGAGTTTTCCCATATAACAGGGCTCGATGAAAGAGCACCCGGGGTCCCACACTATCTCATTGCCTGGGAGAGGATTGGAGTTCTGGTTAGTTAAATACCCCAGAATTCCTACCTCTCTTTATGGCTTTGAAGTATAGTGTAGTGGATACAGCGTGCAACTGCCACCTTGTTGGCCAGTGTTCGAGTCCCCTGGTGGGTTGAGTGTCTAAAAAGTTATAAACTTCAGCTAATGGAACAGGGTAGTCTGTGCATTAAGCATTTGGCACTGAGTTTTCCCATATAACAGGGCTCAATGGAAGAGCACCCGGGGTCCCACACTATCTCATTGCCTGGGAGAGGATTGGAGTTCTGGTTGGTTAAATACACCAGAATTCCTACCTCTCTTTATGGCTTTGACGTATAGTGTAGTGGATACAGCGTGCAACTGCCACCTTGTTGGACAGTGTTCGAGTCCCCTGGTGGGTTGAGTGTCTAAAAAGTTATAAACTTCAGCTACTGGAACAGGGTAGTCTGTGCATTAAGTATTTGGCACTGAGTTTTCCTATATAACAGGGCTCGATGAAAGAGCACCCCGGGGACCCACACTATCTCATTGCCTGGGAGAGGATTGGAGTTCTGGTTGGTTAAATACCCCAAAATTCCTACCTCTCTTTATGGCTTTGAAGTATGGTGTATTGGATACAGCGTGCAACTGCCACCTTGTTGGCCAGTGTTCGAGTCCCCTGGTGGGTTGAGTGTCTAAAAAGTTATAAACTTCAGCTACTGGAACAGGGTAGTCTGTGCATTAAGCATTTGGCACTGAATTTTCCCATATAACAGGGTTCGATGAAAGAGCACCCGAGGTCCCACACTATGTCATTGCCTGGGAGAGGATTGGAGTTCTACTTGGTTAAATACACCAGAATTCTTACCTCTCTTTATGGCTTTGAAGTATGGTGTAGTGGATACAGCGTGCAACTGCCACCTTGATGGCCAGTGTTCGAGTCCCTTGGTGGGTTGAGTGTCTAAAAAGTTATAAACTTCAGCTACTAGAACAGGGTAGTCTGTGCATTAAGCATTTGGCACTGAGTTTTCCCATATAACAGGGCTCGATGAAAGAGCACCCGAGGTCCCACACTATCTCATTGCCTGGGAGAGGACTGGAGTTCTGGTTGGTTAAATACCCCAAAAATCCTACCACTCTTTTTAGCTTTGAAGTATGGTGTATTGGATACAGCGTGCAACTGCCACCTTGTTGGCCAGTGTTCGAGTCCCCTTGTGGGTTGAGTGTCTAAAAAGTTATAAACTTCATCTACTGGAACAGGGTAGTCTGTGCATTAAGTATTTGGCACTGAGTTTTCCTATATAACAGGGCTCGATGAAAGAGCACCCCGGGGTCCCACACTATCTCATTGCCTGGGAGAGGATTGGAGTTCTAGTTGGTTAAATATCCCAGAATTACTACCTCTCTTTATGGCTTTGAAATATGGTGTAGTGGATACAGCGTGCAACTGCCACATTGTTGGCCAGTGTTCGAGTCCCCTGGTGGGTTGAGTGTCTAAAAAGTTATAAACTTCAGCTACTGGAACAGGGTAGTCTGTGCATTAAGTATTTGGCACTGAGTTTTCCTATATAACAGGGCTCGATGAAAGAGCACCCCGGGGTCCCACACTATCTCATTGCCTGGGAGAGGATTGGAGTTCTGGTTGGTTAAATACCCCAAAATTCCTACCTCTCTTTATGGCTTTGAAGTATGGTGTATTGGATACAGCGTGCAACTGCCACCTTGTTGGCCAGTGTTCGAGTCCCCTGGTGGGTTGAGTGTCTAAAAAGTTATAAACTTCAGCTACTGGAACAGGGTAGTCTGTGCATTAAGCATTTGGCACTGAATTTTCCCATATAACAGGGTTCGATGAAAGAGCACCCGAGGTCCCACACTATGTCATTGCCTGGGAGAGGATTGGAGTTCTACTTGGTTAAATACACCAGAATTCTTACCTCTCTTTATGGCTTTGAAGTATGGTGTAGTGGATACAGCGTGCAACTGCCACCTTGATGGCCAGTGTTCGAGTCCCCTGGTGGGATGAGTGTCTAAAAAGATATAAACTTCAGCTACTGGAACAGGGTAGTCTGTGCATTAAGCATTTGGCACTGAGTTTTCCCATATAACAGGGCTCGATGAAAGAGCACCCGAGGTCCCACACTATCTCATTGCCTGGGAGATAATTGGAGTTCTGGTTGGTTAAATACCCCAGAATTCCTACCTCTCTTTATGGCTTTGACGTATAGTGTAGTGGATACAGCGTGCAACTGCCACCTTGTTGGCCAGTGTTCGAGTCCCCTGGTGGGTTGAGTGTCTAAAAAGTTATAAACTTCAGCTACTGGAACAGGGTAGTCTGTGCATTAAGCATTTGGCACTGAATTTTCCCATATAACAGGGCTCGATGAAAGAGCACCCGGGGTCCCACACTATCTCATTGCCTGGGAGAGGATTGGAGTTCTGGTTAGTTAAATACCCCAGAATTCCTACCTCTCTTTATGGCTTTGAAGTATAGTTTAGTGGATACAGCGTGCAACTGCCACCTTGTTGGCCAGTGTTCGAGTCCCCTGGTGGGTAGAGTGTCAAAAAAGTTATAAACTTCAGCTAATGGAACAGGGTAGTCTGTGCATTAAGCATTTGGCACTGAGTTTTCCCATATAACAGGGCTCAATGAAAGAGCACCCGGGGTCCCACACTATCTCATTGCCTGGGAGAGGATTGGAGTTCTGGTTGGTTAAATACACCAGAATTCCTACCTCTCTTTATGGCTTTGACGTATAGTGTAGTGGATACAGCGTGCAACTGCCACATTGTTGGCCAGTGTTCGAGTCCCAAGGTGGGTTGAGTGTCTAAAAAGTTATAAACTTCAGCTAATGGAACAGGGTAGTCTGTGCATTAAGCATTTGGCACTGAGTTTTCCCATGTAACAGGGCTCGATGAAAGAGCACCCGGGGTCCCAAACTATCTCATTGCCTGGGAGAGGATTGGAGTTCTGGTTGGTTAAATACCCCAGAATTCCTACCTCTCTTTATAGCTTTGAAGTATGGTGTATTGGATACAGCGTGCAACTGCCACCTTGTTGGCCAGTGTTCGAGTCCCCTGGTGGGTTGAGTGTCTAAAAAGTTATAAACTTCAGCTACTGGAACAGGGTAGTCTGTGCATTAAGCATTTGGCAATGAGGTTTTCCCATATAACAGGGCTCGATGAAAGAGCACCCGGGGTCCCACACTATCTCATTGCCTGGGAGAGGATTGGAGTTCTGGTTAGTTAAATACCCCAGAATTCCTACCTCTCTTTATGGCTTTGAAGTATAGTGTAGTGGATACAGCGTGCAACTGCCACCTTGTTGGCCAGTGTTCGAGTCCCCTGGTGGGTTGAGTGTCTAAAAAGTTATAAACGTCAGCTAATGGAACAGGGTAGTCTGTGCATTAAGCTTTTGGCACTGAGTTTTCCCATATAACAGGGCTCAATGAAAGAGCACCTGGGGTCCCACACTATCTCATTGCCTGGGAGAGGATTGGAGTTCTAGTTGGTTAAATACCCCAGAATTCCTACCTCTTTTTATTGGTTTGAAGTATAGTGTAGTGTATACAGCGTGCAACTGCCACCTTGTTGGCCAGTGTTCGAGTCCCCTGGTGGGTTGAGTGTCTAAAAAGTTATAAACTTCAGCTACTGGAACAGGGTAGTCTGTGCATTAAGTATTTGGCACTGAGTTTTCCTATATAACAGGGCTCGATGAAAGAGCACCCCGGGGACCCACACTATCTCATTGCCTGGGAGAGGATTGGAGTTCTGGTTGGTTAAATACCCCAAAATTCCTACCTCTCTTTATGGCTTTGAAGTATGGTGTATTGGATACAGCGTGCAACTGCCACCTTGTTGGCCAGTGTTCGAGTCCCCTGGTGGGTTGAGTGTCTAAAAAGTTATAAACTTCAGCTACTGGAACAGGGTAGTCTGTGCATTAAGCATTTGGCACTGAATTTTCCCATATAACAGGGTTCGATGAAAGAGCACCCGAGGTCCCACACTATGTCATTGCCTGGGAGAGGATTGGAGTTCTACTTGGTTAAATACACCAGAATTCTTACCTCTCTTTATGGCTTTGAAGTATGGTGTAGTGGATACAGCGTGCAACTGCCACCTTGATGGCCAGTGTTCGAGTCCCTTGGTGGGTTGAGTGTCTAAAAAGTTATAAACTTCAGCTACTAGAACAGGGTAGTCTGTGCATTAAGCATTTGGCACTGAGTTTTCCCATATAACAGGGCTCGATGAAAGAGCACCCGAGGTCCCACACTATCTCATTGCCTGGGAGAGGACTGGAGTTCTGGTTGGTTAAATACCCCAAAAATCCTACCACTCTTTTTAGCTTTGAAGTATGGTGTATTGGATACAGCGTGCAACTGCCACCTTGTTGGCCAGTGTTCGAGTCCCCTTGTGGGTTGAGTGTCTAAAAAGTTATAAACTTCATCTACTGGAACAGGGTAGTCTGTGCATTAAGTATTTGGCACTGAGTTTTCCTATATAACAGGGCTCGATGAAAGAGCACCCCGGGGTCCCACACTATCTCATTGCCTGGGAGAGGATTGGAGTTCTAGTTGGTTAAATATCCCAGAATTACTACCTCTCTTTATGGCTTTGAAATATGGTGTAGTGGATACAGCGTGCAACTGCCACCTTGTTGGCCAGTGTTCGAGTCCCCTGGTGGGTTGAGTGTCTAAAAAGTTATAAACTTCAGCTACTGGAACAGGGTAGTCTGTGCATTAAGTATTTGGCACTGAGTTTTCCTATATAACAGGGCTCGATGAAAGAGCACCCCGGGGTCCCACACTATCTCATTGCCTGGGAGAGGATTGGAGTTCTGGTTGGTTAAATACCCCAAAATTCCTACCTCTCTTTATGGCTTTGAAGTATGGTGTATTGGATACAGCGTGCAACTGCCACCTTGTTGGCCAGTGTTCGAGTCCCCTGGTGGGTTGAGTGTCTAAAAAGTTATAAACTTCAGCTACTGGAACAGGGTAGTCTGTGCATTAAGCATTTGGCACTGAATTTTCCCATATAACAGGGTTCGATGAAAGAGCACCCGAGGTCCCACACTATGTCATTGCCTGGGAGAGGATTGGAGTTCTACTTGGTTAAATACACCAGAATTCTTACCTCTCTTTATGGCTTTGAAGTATGGTGTAGTGGATACAGCGTGCAACTGCCACCTTGATGGCCAGTGTTCGAGTCCCCTGGTGGGATGAGTGTCTAAAAAGATATAAACTTCAGCTACTGGAACAGGGTAGTCTGTGCATTAAGCATTTGGCACTGAGTTTTCCCATATAACAGGGCTCGATGAAAGAGCACCCGAGGTCCCACACTATCTCATTGCCTGGGAGATAATTGGAGTTCTGGTTGGTTAAATACCCCAGAATTCCTACCTCTCTTTATGGCTTTGACGTATAGTGTAGTGGATACAGCGTGCAACTGCCACCTTGTTGGCCAGTGTTCGAGTCCCCTGGTGGGTTGAGTGTCTAAAAAGTTATAAACTTCAGCTACTGGAACAGGGTAGTCTGTGCATTAAGCATTTGGCACTGAATTTTCCCATATAACAGGGCTCGATGAAAGAGCACCCGGGGTCCCACACTATCTCATTGCCTGGGAGAGGATTGGAGTTCTGGTTAGTTAAATACCCCAGAATTCCTACCTCTCTTTATGGCTTTGAAGTATAGTTTAGTGGATACAGCGTGCAACTGCCACCTTGTTGGCCAGTGTTCGAGTCCCCTGGTGGGTAGAGTGTCAAAAAAGTTATAAACTTCAGCTAATGGAACAGGGTAGTCTGTGCATTAAGCATTTGGGACTGAGTTTTCCCATATAACAGGGCTCAATGAAAGAGCACCCGGGGTCCCACACTATCTCATTGCCTGGGAGAGGATTGGAGTTCTGGTTGGTTAAATACACCAGAATTCCTACCTCTCTTTATGGCTTTGACGTATAGTGTAGTGGATACAGCGTGCAACTGCCACATTGTTGGCCAGTGTTCGAGTCCCAAGGTGGGTTGAGTGTCTAAAATGTTATAAACTTCAGCTAATGGAACAGGGTAGTCTGTGCATTAAGCATTTGGCACTGAGTTTTCCCATGTAACAGGGCTCGATGAAAGAGCACCCGGGGTCCCAAACTATCTCATTGCCTGGGAGAGGATTGGAGTTCTGGTTGGTTAAATACCCCAGAATTCCTACCTCTCTTTATAGCTTTGAAGTATGGTGTATTGGATACAGCGTGCAACTGCCACCTTGTTGGCCAGTGTTCGAGTCCCCTGGTGGGTTGAGTGTCTAAAAAGTTATAAACTTCAGCTACTGGAACAGGGTAGTCTGTGCATTAAGCATTTGGCAATGAGGTTTTCCCATATAACAGGGCTCGATGAAAGAGCACCCGGGGTCCCACACTATCTCATTGCCTGGGAGAGGATTGGAGTTCTGGTTAGTTAAATACCCCAGAATTCCTACCTCTCTTTATGGCTTTGAAGTATAGTGTAGTGGATACAGCGTGCAACTGCCACCTTGTTGGCCAGTGTTCGAGTCCCCTGGTGGGTTGAGTGTCTAAAAAGTTATAAACGTCAGCTAATGGAACAGGGTAGTCTGTGCATTAAGCTTTTGGCACTGAGTTTTCCCATATAACAGGGCTCAATGAAAGAGCACCTGGGGTCCCACACTATCTCATTGCCTGGGAGAGGATTGGAGTTCTAGTTGGTTAAATACCCCAGAATTCCTACCTCTTTTTATTGGTTTGAAGTATAGTGTAGTGTATACAGCGTGCAACTGCCACCTTGTTGGCCAGTGTTCGAGTCCCCTGGTGGGTTGAGTGTCTAAAAAGTTATAAACTTCAGCTAATGGAACAGGGTAGTCTGTGCATTAAGCATTTGGCACTGAGTTTTCCCATATAACAGCGCTCAATGAAAGAGCACCCGGGGTCCCACACTATCTCATTGCCTGGGAGAGGATTGGAGTTCTGTTTGGTTAAATAACCCAGAATTCCTACCTCTCTTTATGGCTTTGAAGTATGGTGTAGAGCATACAGCGTGCAACTGCCACCTTGTTGGCCAGTGTTCGAGTCCCCTGGTGGGTTGAGTGTCTAAAAAGTTATAAACTTCAGCTACTGGAACAGGGTAGTCTGTGCATTAAGCATTTGGCAATGAGTTTTCCCATATAACAGGGCTCGATGAAAGAGCACCCGGGGTCCCACACTATCTCATTGCCTGGGAGAGGATTGGAGTTCTGTTTGGTTAAATACCCCAGAATTCCTACCTCTCTTTATGGCTTTGAAGTATAGTGTAGTGGATACAGCGTGCAACTGCCACCTTGTTGGCCAGTGTTCGAGTCCCCTGGTGGGTTGAGTGTCTAAAAAGTTATAAACTTCAGCTAATGGAACAGGGTAGTCTGTGCATTAAGCATTTGGCACTGAGTTTTCCCATATAAAAGGGCTCAATGAAAGAGCACCCGGGGTCCCACACTATCTCATTGCCTGGGAGAGGATTGGAGTTCTGGTTGGTTAAATACACCAGAATTCCTTCCTCTCTTTATGGCTTTGACGTATAGTGTAGTGGATACAGCGTGCAACTGCCACCTTGTTGGCCAGTGTTCGAGTCCCCTGGTAGGTTGAGTGTCTAAAAAGTTATAAACTTCAGCTACTGGAACAGGGTAGTCTATGCATTAAGCATTTGGCACTGAGTTTTCCCATGTAACAGGGCTCGATGAAAGAGCACCCGGGGTCCCACACTATCTCATTGCCTGGGAGAGGATTGGAGTTCTGGTTGGTTAAATACACCAGAATTCTTACCTCTCTTTATGGCTTTGAAGTATGGTGTAGTGGATACAGCGTGCAACTGCCACCTTGATGGCCAGTGTTCGAGTCCCCTGGGGGGTTGAGTGTCT
The DNA here is from genome assembly GCF_040958095.1 of Procambarus clarkii. NCBI lineage: Eukaryota > Metazoa > Arthropoda > Malacostraca > Decapoda > Cambaridae > Procambarus > Procambarus clarkii. The sequence goes on from NW_027190006.1 coordinate 58,716, forward strand.
AAAAAGATATAAACTTCAGCTACTAGAACAGGGTAGTCTGTGCATTAAGCATTTGGCACTGAGTTTTCCCATATAACAGGGCTCGATGAAAGAGCACCCGGGGTCCCACACTATCTCATTGCCAGGGAGAGGATTGGAGTTCTGGTTGGTTAAATACCCCAGAATTACTACCTCTCTTTATGGCTTTGAAATATGGTGTAGTGGATACAGCGTGCAACTGCCACCTTGTTGGCCAGTGTTCGAGTCCCCTGGTGGGTTGAGTGTCTAAAAAGTTATAAACTTCAGCTACTGGAACAGGGTAGTCTGTGCATTAAGCATTTGGCACTGAATTTTCTCATATAACAGGGCTCGATGAAAGAGCACCCGAGGTCCACACTATGTCATTGCCTGGGAGAGGATTGGAGTTCTGTTTGGTTAAATACCCCAGAATTCCTACCTCTCTTTATGGCTTTGAAGTATGGTGTAGAGCATACAGCGTGCAACTGCCACCTTGTTGGCCAGTGTTCGAGTCCCCTGGTGGGTTGAGTGTCTAAAAAGTTATAAACTTCAGCTACTGGAACAGGGTAGTCTGTGCATTAAGCATTTGGCAATGAGTTTTCCCATATAACAGGGCTCGATGAAAGAGCACCCGGGGTCCCACACTATCTCATTGCCTGGGAGAGGATTGGAGTTCTGTTTGGTTAAATACCCCAGAATTCCTACCTCTCTTTATGGCTTTGAAGTATAGTGTAGTGGATACAGCGTGCAACTGCCACCTTGTTGGCCAGTGTTCGAGTCCCCTGGTGGGTTGAGTGTCTAAAAAGTTATAAACTTCAGCTAATGGAACAGGGTAGTCTGTGCATTAAGCATTTGGCACTGAGTTTTCCCATGTAACAGGGCTCGATGAAAGAGCACCCGGGGTCCCACACTATCTCATTGCCTGGGAGAGGATTGGAGTTCTGGTTGGTTAAATACACCAGAATTCTTACCTCTCTTTATGGCTTTGAAGTATGGTGTAGTGGATACAGCGTGCAACTGCCACCTTGATGGCCAGTGTTCGAGTCCCCTGGTGGGTTGAGTGTCTAAAAAGATATAAACTTCAGCTACTGGAACAGGGTAGTCTGTGCATTAAGCATTTGGCACTGAGTTTTCCCATGTAACAGGGCTCGATGAAAGAGCACCCGGGGTCCCACACTATCTCATTGCCTGGGAGAGGATTGGAGTTCTGGTTGGTTAAATACCCCAGAATTACTACCTCTCTTTATGGCTTTGAAATATGGTGTAGTGGATACAGCGTGCAACTGCCACCTTGTTGGCCAGTGTTCGAGCCCCCTGGTGGGTTGAGTGTCTAAAAAGTTATAAACTTCAGCTACTGGAACAGGGTAGTCTGTGCATTAAGCATTTGGCACTGAATTTTCCCATATAACAGGGCTCGATGAAAGAGCACCCGAGGTCCACACTATGTCATTGCCTGGGAGAGGATTGGAGTTCTACTTGGTTAAATACACCAGAATTCTAACCTCTCTTTATGGCTTTGAAGTATGGTGTAGTGGATACAGCGTGCAACTGCCACCTTGATGGCCAGTGTTCGAGTCCCCTGGTGGGTTGAGTGTCTAAAAAGTTATAAACTTCAGCTAATGGAACAGGGTAGTCTGTGCATTAAGCATTTGGCACTGAGTTTTCCCATGTAACAGGGCTCGATGAAAGAGCACCCGGGGTCCCACACTATCTCATTGCCTGGGAGAGGATTGGAGTTCTGGTTGGTTAAATACACCAGAATTCTTACCTCTCTTTATGGCTTTGAAGTATGGTGTAGTGGATACAGCGTGCAACTGCCACCTTGATGGCCAGTGTTCGAGTCCCCTGGTGGGTTGAGTGTCTAAAAAGATATAAACTTCAGCTACTGGAACAGGGTAGTCTGTGCATTAAGCATTTGGCACTGAGTTTTCCCATGTAACAGGGCTCGATGAAAGAGCACCCGGGGTCCCACACTATCTCATTGCCTGGGAGAGGATTGGAGTTCTGGTTGGTTAAATACCCCAGAATTACTACCTCTCTTTATGGCTTTGAAATATGGTGTAGTGGATACAGCGTGCAACTGCCACCTTGTTGGCCAGTGTTCGAGCCCCCTGGTGGGTTGAGTGTCTAAAAAGTTATAAACTTCAGCTACTGGAACAGGGTAGTCTGTGCATTAAGCATTTGGCACTGAATTTTCCCATATAACAAGGCTCGATGAAAGAGCACCCGAGGTCCACACTATGTCATTGCCTGGGAGAGGATTGGAGTTCTACTTGGTTAAATACACCAGAATTCTTACCTCTCTTTATGGCTTTGAAGTATGGTGTAGTGGATACAGCGTGCAACTGCCACCTTGATGGCCAGTGTTCCAGTCCCTTGGTGGGTTGAGTGTCTAAAAAGTTATAAACTTCAGCTACTAGAACAGGGTAGTCTGTGCATTAAGCATTTGGCAATGAGTTTTCCCATATAACAGGGCTCGATGAAAGAGCACCCGGGGTCCCACACTATCTCATTGCCTGGGAGAGGATTGGAGTTCTGGTTAGTTAAATACCCCAGAATTCCTACCTCTCTTTATGGCTTTGAAGTATAGTGTAGTGGATACAGCGTGCAACTGCCACCTTGTTGGCCAGTGTTCGAGTCCCCTGGTGGGTTGAGTGTCTAAAAAGTTATAAACTTCAGCTAATGGAACAGGGTAGTCTGTGCATTAAGCATTTGGCACTGAGTTTTCCCATATAACAGCGCTCAATGAAAGAGCACCCGGGGTCCCACACTATCTCATTGCCTGGGAGAGGATTGGAGTTCTGTTTGGTTAAATACCCCAGAATTCCTACCTCTCTTTATGGCTTTGAAGTATGGTGTAGAGCATACAGCGTGCAACTGCCACCTTGTTGGCCAGTGTTCGAGTCCCCTGGTGGGTTGAGTGTCTAAAAAGTTATAAACTTCAGCTACAGGAACAGGGTAGTCTGTGCATTAAGCATTTGGCAATGAGTTTTCCCATATAACAGGGCTCGATGAAAGAGCACCCGGGGTCCCACACTATCTCATTGCCTGGGAGAGGATTGGAGTTCTGGTTAGTTAAATACCCCAGAATTCCTACCTCTCTTTATGGCTTTGAAGTATAGTGTAGTGGATACAGCGTGCAACTGCCACCTTGTTGGCCAGTGTTCGAGTCCCCTGGTGGGTTGAGTGTCTAAAAAGTTATAAACTTCAGCTAATGGAACAGGGTAGTCTGTGCATTAAGCATTTGGCACTGAGTTTTCCCATATAAAAGGGCTCAATGAAAGAGCACCCGGGGTCCCACACTATCTCATTGCCTGGGAGAGGATTGGAGTTCTGGTTGGTTAAATACACCAGAATTCCTTCCTCTCTTTATGGCTTTGACGTATAGTGTAGTGGATACAGCGTGCAACTGCCACCTTGTTGGCCAGTGTTCGAGTCCCCTGGTAGGTTGAGTGTCTAAAAAGTTATAAACTTCAGCTACTGGAACAGGGTAGTCTGTGCATTAAGCATTTGGCACTGAGTTTTCCCATGTAACAGGGCTCGATGAAAGAGCACCCGGGGTCCCACACTATCTCATTGCCTGGGAGAGGATTGGAGTTCTGGTTGGTTAAATACCCCAGAATTACTACCTCTCTTTATGGCTTTGAAATATGGTGTAGTGGATACAGCGTGCAACTGCCACCTTGTTGGCCAGTGTTCGAGTCCCCTGGTGGGTTGAGTGTCTAAAAAGTTATAAACTTCAGCTACTGGAACAGGGTAGTCTGTGCATTAAGCATTTGGCACTGAATTTTCCCATATAACAGGGCTCGATGAAAGAGCACCCGAGGTCCACACTATGTCATTGCCTGGGAGAGGATTGGAGTTCTACTTGGTTAAATACACCAGAATTCTTACCTCTCTTTATGGCTTTGAAATATGGTGTAGTGGATACAGCGTGCAACTGCCACCTTGATGGCCAGTGTTCGAGTCCCTTGGTGGGTTGAGTGTCTAAAAAGTTATAAACTTCAGCTACTAGAACAGGGTAGTCTGTGCATTAAGCATTTGGCAATGAGTTTTCCCATATAACAGGGCTCGATGAAAGAGCACCCGGGGTCCCACACTATCTCATTGCCTGGGAGAGGATTGGAGTTCTGGTTAGTTAAATACCCCAGAATTCCTACCT
>NW_027190007.1:0-62818 GCF_040958095.1 Procambarus clarkii
GGTGAACACTGTAGTGTATTACTGCAGGTGTCACAGGTGAACACTGTAGTGTATTACTGCAGGTGTCACAGGTGAACACTGTAGTGTATTACTGCAGGTGTCACAGGTGAACACTGTAGTGTATTACTGCAGGTGTCACAGGTGAACACTGTAGTGTATTACTGCAGGTGTCACAGGTGAACACTGTAGTGTATTACTGCAGGTGTCACAGGTGAACACTGTAGTGTATTACTGCAGGTGTCACAGGTGAACACTGTAGTGTATTACTGCAGGTGTCACAGGTGAACACTGTAGTGTATTACTGCAGGTGTCACAGGTGAACACTGTAGTGTATTACTGCAGGTGTCACAGGTGAACACTGTAGTGTATTACTGCAGGTGTCACAGGTGAACACTGTAGTGTATTACTGCAGGTGTCACAGGTGAACACTGTAGTGTATTACTGCAGGTGTCACAGGGTGAACACTGTAGTGTATTACTGCAGGTGTCACAGGTGAACACTGTAGTGTATTACTGCAGGTGTCACGGGTGAACACTGTAGTGTATTACTGCAGGTGTCACAGGTGAACACTGTAGTGTATTACTGCAGGTGTCACAGGTGAACACTGTAGTGTATTACTGCAGGTGTCACAGGTGAACACTGTAGTGTATTACTGCAGGTGTCACAGGTGAACACTGTAGTGTATTACTGCAGGTGTCACAGGTGAACACTGTAGTGTATTACTGCAGGTGTCACAGGTGAACACTGTAGTGTATTACTGCAGGTGTCACAGGTGAACACTGTAGTGTATTACTGCAGGTGTCACAGGTGAACACTGTAGTGTATTACTGCAGGTGTCACAGGTGAACACTGTAGTGTATTACTGCAGGTGTCACAGGTGAACACCTGTAGTGTATTACTGCAGGTGTCACAGGTGAACACTGTAGTGTATTACTGCAGGTGTCACAGGTGAACACTGTAGTGTATTACTGCAGGTGTCACAGGTGAACACTGTAGTGTATTACTGCAGGTGTCACAGGTGAACACTGTAGTGTATTACTGCAGGTGTCACAGGTGAACACTGTAGTGTATTACTGCAGGTGTCACAGGTGAACACTGTAGTGTATTACTGCAGGTGTCACAGGTGAACACCGTAGTGTATTACTGCAGGTGTCACAGGTGAACACTGTAGTGTATTACTGCAGGTGTCACAGGTGAACACTGTAGTGTATTACTGCAGGTGTCACAGGTGAACACTGTAGTGTATTACTGCAGGTGTCACAGGTGAACACCTGTAGTGTATTACTGCAGGTGTCACAGGTGAACACTGTAGTGTATTACTGCAGGTGTCACAGGTGAACACCGTAGTGTATTACTGCAGGTGTCACAGGTGAACACCGTAGTGTATTACTGCAGGTGTCACAGGTGAACACTGTAGTGTATTACTGCAGGTGTCACAGGTGAACACCGTAGTGTATTACTGCAGGTGTCACAGGTGAACACTGTAGTGTATTACTGCAGGTGTCACAGGTGAACACCGTAGTGTATTACTGCAGGTGTCACAGGTGAACACTGTAGTGTATTACTGCAGGTGTCACAGGTGAACACCGTAGTGTATTACTGCAGGTGTCACAGGTGAACACTGTAGTGTATTACTGCAGGTGTCACAGGTGAACACCGTAGTGTATTACTGCAGGTGTCACAGGTGAACACTGTAGTGTATTACTGCAGGTGTCACGGGTGAACACCGTAGTGTATTACTGCAGGTGTCACAGGTGAACACTGTAGTGTATTACTGCAGGTGTCACGGGTGAACACCGTAGTGTATTACTGCAGGTGTCACAGGGTGAACACTGTAGTGTATTACTGCAGGTGTCACAGGTGAACACTGTAGTGTATTACTGCAGGTGTCACAGGTGAACACTGTAGTGTATTACTGCAGGTGTCACAGGTGAACACTGTAGTGTATTACTGCAGGTGTCACAGGTGAACACTGTAGTGTATTACTGCAGGTGTCACAGGTGAACACCGTAGTGTATTACTGCAGTGTCACAGGTGAACACCGTAGTGTATTACTGCAGGTGTCACAGGTGAACACCGTAGTGTATTACTGCAGGTGTCACAGGTGAACACCGTAGTGTATTACTGCAGGTGTCGCAGGTGAACACTGTAGTGTATTACTGCAGGTGTCACAGGTGAACACCGTAGTGTATTACTGCAGGTGTCACAGGTGAACACTGTAGTGTATTACTGCAGGTGTCACAGGTGAACACCGTAGTGTATTACTGCAGGTGTCACGGGTGAACACTGTAGTGTATTACTGCAGGTGTCACGGGTGAACACCGTAGTGTATTACTGCAGGTGTTACAGGTGAACACTGTAGTGTATTACTGCAGGTGTCACGGGTGAACACTGTAGTGTATTACTGCAGGTGTCACAGGTGAACACTGTAGTGTATTACTGCAGGTGTCACGGGTGAACACTGTAGTGTATTACTGCAGGTGTCACAGGTGAACACTGTAGTGTATTACTGCAGGTGTCACAGGTGAACACTGTAGTGTATTACTGCAGGTGTCACGGGTGAACACTGTAGTGTATTACTGCAGGTGTCACAGGTGAACACTGTAGTGTATTACTGCAGGTGTCACGGGTGAACACTGTAGTGTATTACTGCAGGTGTCACAGGTGAACACTGTAGTGTATTACTGCAGGTGTCACAGGTGAACACTGTAGTGTATTACTGCAGGTGTCACGGGTGAACACTGTAGTGTATTACTGCAGGTGTTACAGGTGAACACTGTAGTGTATTACTGCAGGTGTCACAGGTGAACACTGTAGTGTATTACTGCAGGTGTCACAGGTGAACACTGTAGTGTATTACTGCAGGTGTCACAGGTGAACACTGTAGTGTATTACTGCAGGTGTCACGGATGAACACCGTAGTGTATTACTGCAGGTGTCACAGGTGAACACTGTAGTGTATTACTGCAGGTGTCACAGGTGAACACTGTAGTGTATTACTGCAGGTGTCACAGGTGAACACTGTAGTGTATTACTGCAGGTGTCACAGGTGAACACTGTAGGGTATTACTGCAGGTGTCACAGGTGAACACCGTAGTGTATTACTGCAGGTGTCACAGGTGAACACTGTAGGGTATTACTGCAGGTGTCACAGGTGAACACCGTAGTGTATTACTGCAGGTGTCACAGGTGAACACTGTAGTGTATTACTGCAGGTGTCACAGGTGAACACTGTAGTGTATTACTGCAGGTGTCACAGGTGAACACTGTAGTGTATTACTGCAGGTGTCACAGGTGAACACTGTAGTGTATTACTGCAGGTGTCACAGGTGAACACTGTAGTGTATTACTGCAGGTGTCACAGGTGAACACTGTAGTGTATTACTGCAGGTGTCACAGGTGAACACTGTAGTGTATTACTGCAGGTGTCACAGGTGAACACTGTAGTGTATTACTGCAGGTGTCACAGGTGAACACTGTAGTGTATTACTGCAGGTGTCACAGGTGAACACTGTAGTGTATTACTGCAGGTGTCACAGGTGAACACTGTAGTGTATTACTGCAGGTGTCACAGGTGAACACTGTAGTGTATTACTGCAGGTGTCACAGGGTGAACACTGTAGTGTATTACTGCAGGTGTCACAGGTGAACACTGTAGTGTATTACTGCAGGTGTCACAGGTGAACACTGTAGTGTATTACTGCAGGTGTCACAGGTGAACACTGTAGTGTATTACTGCAGGTGTCACAGGTGAACACTGTAGTGTATTACTGCAGGTGTCACAGGTGAACACTGTAGTGTATTACTGCAGGTGTCACAGGTGAACACTGTAGTGTATTACTGCAGGTGTCACAGGGTGAACACTGTAGTGTATTACTGCAGGTGTCACAGGTGAACACTGTAGTGTATTACTGCAGGTGTCACAGGTGAACACTGTAGTGTATTACTGCAGGTGTCACAGGTGAACACTGTAGTGTATTACTGCAGGTGTCACAGGTGAACACTGTAGTGTATTACTGCAGGTGTCACGGATGAACACCGTAGTGTATTACTGCAGGTGTCACAGGTGAACACTGTAGTGTATTACTGCAGGTGTCACAGGTGAACACTGTAGTGTATTACTGCAGGTGTCACAGGTGAACACTGTAGTGTATTACTGCAGGTGTCACAGGTGAACACTGTAGGGTATTACTGCAGGTGTCACAGGTGAACACCGTAGTGTATTACTGCAGGTGTCACAGGTGAACACTGTAGTGTATTACTGCAGGTGTCACAGGTGAACACCTGTAGTGTATTACTGCAGGTGTCACAGGTGAACACTGTAGTGTATTACTGCAGGTGTCACAGGTGAACACTGTAGGGTATTACTGCAGGTGTCACAGGTGAACACTGTAGTGTATTACTGCAGGTGTACAGGTGAACACTGTAGTGTATTACTGCAGGTGTCACAGGTGAACACTGTAGTGTATTACTGCAGGTGTCACAGGTGAACACTGTAGGGTATTACTGCAGGTGTCACAGGTGAACACCGTAGTGTATTACTGCAGGTGTCACAGGTGAACACTGTAGTGTATTACTGCAGGTGTCACAGGTGAACAGTGTAGTGTATTACTGCAGGTGACACGGGTGAACACCGTAGTGTATTACTGCAGGTGTCACGGGTGAACACTGTAGTGTATTACTGCAGGTGTCACGGGTGAACACCGTAGAGAATTACTGCAGGTGTCACAGGTGAACACTGTAGTGTATTACTGCAGGTGTTACAGGTGAACACCGTAGTGTATTACTGCAGGTGTCACAGGTGAACACTGCAGTGTATTACTGCAGGTGTCACAGGTGAACACCGTAGTGTATTACTGCAGTTGTCACAGGTGAACACCGTAGTGTATTACTGCAGGTGTCACAGGTGAACACCGTAGTGTATTACTGCAGGTGTCACAGGTGAACACCGTAGTGTATTACTGCAGGTGTCGCAGGTGAACATTGTAGTGTATTACTGCAGGTGTCACAGGTGAACACCGTAGTGTATTACTGCAGGTGTCACAGGTGAACACTGTAGTGTATTACTGCAGGTGTCTCAAGTGAACACCGTAGTGTATTACTGCAGGTGTCACGGGTGAACACTGTAGTGTATTACTGCAGGTGGCACGGGTGAACACCGTAGTGTATTACTGCAGGTGTTACAGGTGAACACTGTATTGTATTACTGCAGGTGTCACGGGTGAACACCGTAGTGTATTACTGCAGGTGTCACAGGTGAACACTGTAGTGTATTACTGCAGGTGACACGGGTGAACACCGTAGTGTATTACTGCAGGTTTCACGGGTGAACACTGTAGTGTATTACTGCAGGTGTCACAGGTGAGCACTGTAGTGTATTACTGCAGGTGTCACAGGTGTCACAGGTGAACACTGTAGTGTATTACTGCATGTGTCACAGGTGTCACAGGTGAACACTGTAGTGTATTACTGCAGGTGTCACAGGTGTCACAGGTGAACACCGTAGTGTATTACTGCAGTTGTCACAGGTGAACACCGTAGTGTATTACTGCAGGTGTCACAGGTGAACACCGTAGTGTATTACTGCACGTGTCACAGGTGAACACCGTAGTGTATTACTGCAGGTGTCGCAGGTGAACATTGTAGTGTATTACTGCAGGTGTCACAGGTGATCACCGTAGTGTATTACTGCAGGTGTCACAGGTGAACACTGTAGTGTATTACTGCAGGTGTCACAGGTGAACACCGTAGTGTATTACTGCAGGTGTCACGGGTGAACACTGTAGTGTATTACTGCAGGTGTCACGGGTGAACACCGTAGTGTATTACTGCAGGTGTCACAGGTGAACACTGTAGTGTATTACTGCAGGTGTCACGGGTGAACACTGTAGTGTATTACTGCAGGTGTCACAGGTGAACACTGTAGTGTATTACTGCAGGTGTCACGGGTGAACACTGTAGTGTATTACTGCAGGTGTCACAGGTGAACACTGTAGTGTATTACTGCAGGTGTTACAGGTGAACACTGTAGTGTATTACTGCAGGTGTCACGGGTGAACACTGTAGTGTATTACTGCAGGTGTCACAGGTGAACACTGTAGTGTATTACTGCAGGTGTCACGGGTGAACACTGTAGTGTATTACTGCAGGTGTCACAGGTGAACACTGTAGTGTATTACTGCAGGTGTCACAGGTGAACACTGTAGTGTATTACTGCAGGTGTCACGGGTGAACACTGTAGTGTATTACTGCAGGTGTTACAGGTGAACACTGTAGTGTATTACTGCAGGTGTCACAGGTGAACACTGTAGTGTATTACTGCAGGTGTCACAGGTGAACACTGTAATGTATTACTGCAGGTGTCACAGGTGAACACTGTAGTGTATTACTGCAGGTGTCACGGATGAACACCGTAGTGTATTACTGCAGGTGTCACAGGTGAACACTGTAGTGTATTACTGCAGGTGTCACAGGTGAACACTGTAGTGTATTACTGCAGGTGTCACAGGTGAACACTGTAGTGTATTACTGCAGGTGTCACAGGTGAACACTGTAGGGTATTACTGCAGGTGTCACAGGTGAACACCGTAGTGTATTACTGCAGGTGCCACAGGTGAACACTGTAGGGTATTACTGCAGGTGTCACAGGTGAACACCGTAGTGTATTACTGCAGGTGTCACAGGTGAACACTGTAGTGTATTACTGCAGGTGTCACAGGTGAACACTGTAGTGTATTACTGCAGGTGTCACAGGTGAACACTGTAGTGTATTACTGCAGGTGTCACAGGTGAACACCTGTAGTGTATTACTGCAGGTGTCACAGGTGAACACCGTAGTGTATTACTGCAGGTGTCACAGGTGAACACCGTAGTGTATTACTGCAGGTGTCACAGGTGTCACAGGTGAACACTGTAGTGTATTACTGCAGGTGTCACAGGTGAACACTGTAGTGTATTACTGCAGGTGTTACAGGTGAACACTGTAGTGTATTACTGCAGGTGTCACAGGTGAACACTGTAGTGTATTACTGCAGGTGTCACAGGTGAACACTGTAGTGTATTACTGCAGGTGTCACAGGTGAACACTGTAGTGTATTACTGCAGGTGTCACGGGTGAACACTGTAGTGTATTACTGCAGGTGTCACAGGTGAACACTGTAGTGTATTACTGCAGGTGTCACGGGTGAACACTGTAGTGTATTACTGCAGGTGTCACAGGTGAACACTGTAGTGTATTACTGCAGGTGTCACAGGTGAACACTGTAGTGTATTACTGCAGGTGTCACGGGTGAACACTGTAGTGTATTACTGCAGGTGTCACAGGTGAACACTGTAGTGTATTACTGCAGGTGTCACAGGGTGAACACTGTAGTGTATTACTGCAGGTGTCACAGGTGAACACTGTAGTGTATTACTGCAGGTGTCACAGGTGAACACTGTAGTGTATTACTGCAGGTGTCACAGGTGAACACTGTAGTGTATTACTGCAGGTGTCACAGGTGAACACTGTAGTGTATTACTGCAGGTGTCACGGATGAACACCGTAGTGTATTACTGCAGGTGTCACAGGTGAACACTGTAGTGTATTACTACAGGTGTCACAGGTGAACACTGTAGTGTATTACTGCAGGTGTCACAGGTGAACACTGTAGTGTATTACTGCAGGTGTCACAGGTGAACACTGTAGGGTATTACTGCAGGTGTCACAGGTGAACACCGTAGTGTATTACTGCAGGTGTCACAGGTGAACACTGTAGGGTATTACTGCAGGTGTCACAGGTGAACACCGTAGTGTATTACTGCAGGTGTCACAGGTGAACACTGTAGTGTATTACTGCAGGTGTCACAGGTGAACACTGTAGGGTATTACTGCAGGTGTCACAGGTGAACACTGTAGTGTATTACTGCAGGTGTTACAGGTGAACACTGTAGTGTATTACTGCAGGTGTCACAGGTGAACACTGTAGTGTATTACTGCAGGTGTCACAGGTGAACACTGTAGTGTATTACTGCAGGTGTCACAGGTGAACACCGTAGTGTATTACTGCAGGTGTCACAGGTGAACACTGTAGTGTATTACTGCAGGTGTCACAGGTGAACACTGTAGTGTATTACTGCAGGTGTCACGGGTGAACACTGTAGTGTATTACTGCAGGTGTCACGGGTGAACACCGTAGTGTATTACTGCAGGTGTCACAGGTGAACACTGTAGTGTATTACTGCAGGTGTTACAGGTGAACACCGTAGTGTATTACTGCAGGTGTCACAGGTGAACACTGTAGTGTATTACTGCAGGTGTCACAGGTGAACACCGTAGTGTATTACTGCAGGTGTCACAGGTGAACACCGTAGTGTATTACTGCAGGTGTCACAGGTGAACACCGTAGTGTATTACTGCAGGTGTCACAGGTGAACACCGTAGTGTATTACTGCAGGTGTCACAGGTGAACACTGTAGTGTATTACTGCAGGTGTCACAGGTGAACACCGTAGTGTATTACTGCAGGTGTCACAGGTGAACACTGTAGTGTATTACTGCAGGTGTCACAGGTGAACACCGTAGTGTATTACTGCAGGTGTCACAGGTGAACACTGTAGTGTATTACTGCAGGTGTCACAGGTGAACACCGTAGTGTATTACTGCAGGTGTCACAGGTGAACACTGTAGTGTATTACTGCAGGTGTCACGGGTGAACACCGTAGTGTATTACTGCAGGTGTCACAGGTGAACACTGTAGTGTATTACTGCAGGTGACACGGGTGAACACCGTAGTGTATTACTGCAGGTGTCACGGGTGAACACTGTAGTGTATTACTGCAGGTGTCACGGGTGAACACCGTAGTGTATTACTGCAGGTGTCACAGGTGAACACTGTAGTGTATTACTGCAGGTGTCACAGGTGAACACCGTAGTGTATTACTGCAGGTGTCACAGGTGAACACTGTAGTGTATTACTGCAGGTGTCACAGGTGAACACCGTAGTGTATTACTGCAGGTGTCACAGGTGAACACCGTAGTGTATTACTGCAGGTGTCACAGGTGAACACCTGTAGTGTATTACTGCAGGTGTCACAGGTGAACACCGTAGTGTATTACTGCAGGTGTCACAGGTGAACACTGTAGTGTATTACTGCAGGTGTCACAGGTGAACACCGTAGTGTATTACTGCAGGTGTCACAGGTGAACACTGTAGTGTATTACTGCAGGTGTCACAGGTGAACACCGTAGTGTATTACTGCAGGTGTCACGGGTGAACACTGTAGTGTATTACTGCAGGTGTCACGGGTGAACACCGTAGTGTATTACTGCAGGTGTTACAGGTGAACACTGTATTGTATTACTGCAGGTGTCACGGGTGAACACTGTAGTGTATTACTGCAGGTGTCACAGGTGAACACTGTAGTGTATTACTGCAGGTGTCACAGGTGAACACTGTAGTGTATTACTGCAGGTGTCACAGGTGAACACTGTAGTGTATTACTGCAGGTGTCACAGGTGAACACTGTAGTGTATTACTGCAGGTGTCACAGGTGAACACTGTAGTGTATTACTGCAGGTGTCACAGGTGAACACTGTAGTGTATTACTGCAGGTGTCACAGGTGAACACTGTAGTGTATTACTGCAGGTGTCACAGGTGAACACTGTAGTGTATTACTGCAGGTGTCACAGGGTGAACACTGTAGTGTATTACTGCAGGTGTCACAGGTGAACACTGTAGTGTATTACTGCAGGTGTCACAGGTGAACACTGTAGTGTATTACTGCAGGTGTCACAGGTGAACACTGTAGTGTATTACTGCAGGTGTCACAGGTGAACACTGTAGTGTATTACTGCAGGTGTCACAGGTGAACACTGTAGTGTATTACTGCAGGTGTCACAGGTGAACACTGTAGTGTATTACTGCAGGTGTCACAGGTGAACACTGTAGTGTATTACTGCAGGTGTCACAGGTGAACACTGTAGTGTATTACTGCAGGTGTCACAGGTGAACACTGTAGGGTATTACTGCAGGTGTCACAGGTGAACACCGTAGTGTATTACTGCAGGTGCCACAGGTGAACACTGTAGGGTATTACTGCAGGTGTCACAGGTGAACACCGTAGTGTATTACTGCAGGTGTCACAGGTGAACACTGTAGTGTATTACTGCAGGTGTCACAGGTGAACACTGTAGTGTATTACTGCAGGTGTCACAGGTGAACACTGTAGGGTATTACTGCAGGTGTCACAGGTGAACACCGTAGTGTATTACTGCAGGTGTCACAGGTGAACACCGTAGTGTATTACTGCAGGTGTCACAGGTGAACACCGTAGTGTATTACTGCAGGTGTCACAGGTGTCACAGGCGAACACTGTAGTGTATTACTGCAGGTGTCACAGGTGTCACAGGTGAACACTGTAGTGTATTACTGCATGTGTCACAGGTGTCACAGGTGAACACCGTAGTGTATTACTGCAGGTGTCACAGGTGTCACAGGTGAACACTGTAGTGTATTACTGCAGGTGTCACAGGTGAACACTGTAGTGTATTACTGCAGGTGTCACAGGTGAACACTGTAGTGTATTACTGCAGGTGTCACAGGTGAACACTGTAGTGTAATATTGCAGGTGTCACCGGTGAACACTGTAGGGTATTACTGCAGGTGTCACAGGTGAACACCGTAGTGTATTACTGCAGGTGTCACAGGTGAACACCGTAGTGTATTACTGCAGGTGTCACAGGTGAACACTGTAGTGTATTACTGCAGGTGTCACAGGTGAACACTGTAGTGTATTACTGCAGGTGTCACAGGTGAACACTGTAGTGTATTACTGCAGGTGTCACAGGTGAACACCGTAGTGTATTACTGCAGGTGTCACAGGTGTCACAGGTGAACACTGTAGTGTATTACTGCAGGTGTCACAGGTGAACACTGTAGTGTATTACTGCAGGTGTCACAGGTGAACACTGTAGTGTATTACTGCAGGTGTCACAGGTGAACACTGTAGTGTATTACTGCAGGTGTCACAGGTGAACACTGTAGTGTATTACTGCAGGTGTCACAGGTGAACACCGTAGTGTATTACTGCAGGTGTCACAGGTGAACACCGTAGTGTATTACTGCAGGTGTCACAGGTGAACACCGTAGTGTATTACTGCAGGTGGCACAGGTGAACACTGTAGTGTATTACTGCTGGTGTCACAGGTGAACACTGTAGTGTATTACTGCAGGTGTCACAGGTGAACACTGTAGTGCATTACTGCAGGTGTCACAGGTAAACACTGTAGTGTATTACTGCAGGTGTCACAGGTGAACACTGTTGTGATAATTTCCTTAACTATGACATCATTAAAGGTCCTGAATACATTATTACAAAAGCTCTCTGATATTCTAACGAGGAAATAAGTGCGATAATGACCCATTTTGGCTTTAATTAGCTTGTAAATTTTATGGTAAAATATATTTTATACCAAATATTGGTCAATTTTTTGGATGTAACTTTTTTTCAGAGAGGAAATGTTCACAGGGTTCATTATGTTCTTTTTCTCGTCTCCTCATATTACCATATTTATCTCGTTGTTTCTGTTTCTTCATCCTCTACTGTCTCATGTATTCGCTTAGTTATCTTCTGTTTTCTTGATTTATTGTTTTTACTTCCAATTTTCTGGGTTCACTGATTCCCCTACGAGTTTCCCAGTCTCTGTCTCCCAGTCTTTATGTTCTCTGACCCGTCTCCTAGTTTCTGCTCTCCGTTTAACAACGTGTGATGATTCCGAGGATCAATGTCCCTGCGGCCCGGTTACTGACCACCACTACTGACATTTCACCAACACTAACTCCCACCTCTGATCGTACATTCTCTTCTCAAGCAGTCACTCCATGCTCTGACCTTACATACAACTCTCCTGCACTAACTCCAAGCTCTGAGCCTACATCCGTTGCTTTAAAACTCATCCCAAGTTCTGATCCCATATCCACATCGCCAACACTCACCCCCAAGTCTCACTCATTGTCATACTCTTATTCATCCCTCGCTCATTCACTCACTCAGTCACCTAATACCGAACGCATTACATGCAAACCGACGCTGCTAATTGCCTCACATAATTCTTATTCGGTATTATTAAAGCAGTAGCGAGCATTAACGGCGTTGCCTACTGTTGAACAGATAAGTTAATGTCAACGACTATTTATCCTGTTTTTGTTCTTAATTATCACTTTCCGCTTCGTTTTATTCAATTATTCCAGTACAATTAATCTTGTTCTTTTCAGGGTATCATATTGTGCTGTTATTCTGTGCCACGTGCCTGTGCTGTGCCGCTATGTTCATGCTAGTGTTCTTCATGTGTTACATTCCATTATTTTTGTCGGTATGTGTCTCATGTTTCAAATTTTCGGTTTAAGTAGCTCGCTGAACCACTGGTGCCATCCATTGAGCTGGAATTTAAGATGGAATAATGCAGTGAGACATCTTTCAAGTTGGGCACTACATGGCAGGATTACGTAAGTGGACCATATCGAGAATTCAACTGGGCATTTCATTGTATTGTGATAAATCATACTGATCCAGCGACAACGTAGCTGAGTAAGTCAGGTAGGCACTGGTTCAAGGCGTTGTCAAGCGCCTAGAACAAAACAAGTTTATTGATAACGCATAAAAGCGAGAAAGCTGTGAAGGGCGGATCATTACCGAAAATAGAACCCTAGTAATTGAAGGGATTTAGCGTTGAGTCGGAGGCCAAGTAGAAGTTGTAGCGACCCGAGGTTGGACTCGAAATTTAGTTGTTCTGAGTACAGGACACTTGGAATGTGGCAATATAAGAACTGGTCATTACTCTGTCGTGGGAAGAGATATGTGAGATGTCAGTATGGACTGTGAATGGTCCAAAGGTAGACTGTGTGGTAGACAAAGGTGCAGTTTCTGACCACCCCGCAGATTACCCATCTGCGAGTAATGGGTGAAATAGCGAATATATGTGATATTAGATGAAACAAACAAACAAAAAATTATGACAGGTTTTTAGTGATTTACTGTCCATTATTTTTAAGCAAAGTTCAATGTCATGCTCGGGTGTAAAATCTCGCCGCTGCCACCATTGTTGTGACTGATATACTGCTGTCACCATTGTTGTGACTGATATACTGCTGCCACCATTGTTGTGACTGATATACTGCTGCCACCATTGTTGTGACTGATATACTGCTGCCACCATTGTTGTGACTGATATACTGTTGCCACCATTGTTGTGACTGTGTGATAAGTCTGAGAGGTGCCTGTTGTGATTGACAGCAAATATTACACATATCTCAGAATTAGTAAAACGTTGTTAAATATTTCACTGTATCATGCACAAAACACGGGAAAATGAGACTACAATGACGGGTAATACAAATGCAGATTTTCATTAATGCATTTCATGTTGATTCTCTATTCGTCGTCATTCCAAGGTGCAGTGTGAACCGGAGAAAACTGTTGGAAGAGTTGGTTTTCTATTCTGATCTCGTCGGCTAATATCTTTCGTTAAATTAACTCTGTGTGTGTTTACTAGTTGTGTTTTTTGCGGGGGTTGAGCTTTGCTCTTTCGGCCCGCCTCTCAACTGTCAATCAACTGTTTACTAACTACTTTTTTTTTTTTCACACCACACACACACACACCCCAGGAAGCAGCCCGTGACAGCTGACTAACTCCCAGGTACCTATTTACTGCTAGGTAACAGGGGCACTTAGGGTGAAAGAAACTTTTGCCCATTTGTTTCTGCCTCGTGCGGGAATCGAACCCGCGCCACAGAATTACGAGTCCTGCGCGCTATCCACCAGGCTACGAGGCCCCCTGTGTGTGAGTGTGTATATGAGAGAGAGAGAGAGAGAGAGAGAGAGAGAGAGAGAGAGAGAGAGAGAGAGAGAGAGAGAGAGAGAGAGAGAGAGTGAGAGAGCAAAGCCTCGCAGTCTGTAATTAACACTAGTAAAAAACACATATAACATTTTTCATTTACGTATTCAATTAGCTAAAAATACAATCATAATTCATCATTTCTCGAGAGTACGGAAACCATATTTCAGGAATTTGATGAGCAACTTCACTTTCAGGAATTGTTGTTGGTTTTGTTATTGCATTGATCAAAACTGAAATTAATATTCTGTTGTTAGTTTCTTCATTCAATATCAGGCACGCTCTAGTCAGAAACTATTTAGACGGACGCGCACAACAGCGTACGCGCTCAGATACACGCTCTTGAACTGTTTGGTATAGGGACGACCCCGCTTCTTGCAGGGCTGAGTTCGATACCCAAATGACCCAAATGTTGACCAGATTATACACTAGAAGGTGAAGGGACGACGACGTTTCGGTCCGTCCTGGACCGTCGATTACAGGTCAAGTCGATTCCAGGTCCAGGGATGGACCGAAACGTCGTCGTCCCTTCACCTTTTTGCGTGGTCTGGTCAACATACTTTAGCCACGTTATTGTGACTCATCGCCTGCATATGGCCCAAATGATTGGGCTCCGTTCCTGCAACCCTTCCCCCTTATCCCAGCCACTATTCTGTTCTTGTATCCCTTCCATGAGCTATACACTTATATTAAAGTTGCCCTCACCCATACTCTTCTTCAGGGATTAGACTTTGAGTTATCTATTCATAGTTCTTTCTTATAATAATTATTAATATACTATTTTATTAATTTAATATCGATATTTTCCTAACATGTAGTAAAATAATTATAGATCTAGTTGTTACTGCAATGCTCAAAGCTAGAAGAGGCGGAACTAGGGAATATAAGTGGGAACTAGAAATACAAATGTCAGTAAGAACTTTTTCAGTGTTAGACCTGAAAACAAATGAAGTTTATTTTAAATAAACACTAACCACATCAACAACCTGAACTATAACATCCGCATGAACAACGACAATAGCGTGAACAACAGCATGAACAATAACAACAGCGCCAACCGTCGCACTCTTCAGGTCATCTCAAAGCACAAATTATACCCCATTAATTATTGCCTAATTGGCCTCAGTCAACCAATCAAAATTCCGTGTGATCTCCTGATCAGTATCCTGATGTGTTCTGATACCTTCCCTGTTCCGTACGCATGAAATTCACGTTTTCTCACAGTAGTCTATTCCCGACACCAATTACGCATATAACAATTTAGGTGACAATCACCCACACAAACTGGGCCCAGTAGGTCTGTTTGTTACCATTTCTTATATATCTAATGGAACTGCAACCTGAAAGCAATTATCCTACTTCAACTCATCTAATGCCTGACCCCAGGGAACTCATTGATGTGATGAGCTAATTATACGGTCCCACTCAGTAAAACGGTGGGATTACTCAGAAGGGTACAGGAGGGGACAGGTTCTCTTTTCCGTTGACAGGATAGGATTTCTTCCTTCCCATGGCTCACATTAAGCTACATCATGCTAGTTTTCTCTCGTTTTGTAAGTATTACTGCCACGTATTACAGAGGAGGCACATGCATTACCGAGGGTGCCATGTATTACTTAGGGTGCCACGTATTAGGGTGCCTCGTATTATTGAGGGTGCCACGTATTTCTGAGGGTGACACGTATTACTGAGGGTGCCATGTATTACTGAGGGTGCCATGTATTACTGAGGATGTCATGTATTACTGAGAGTGCCACGTATAATTGAGGGTGCCACGTATTACTGAGGGTGCCACGTATTACTGAGGGTGCCACGTATTACTGAGGGTGCCATGTATCACTGTGGGTGCCACGTATCACTGAGGGTGTCACGTATTACTGAGGGTGCCAGGTATTTCTGAGAGTGCCATGTATTACTGAGGGTGCCACGTATAATTGAGGGTGCCACGTATTACTGAGGGTGCCATGTATCACTGTGGGTGCCACGTATCACTGAGGGTGTCAAGTATTACTGAGGGTGCCAGGTATTTCTGAGAGTGCCATGTATTACTGAGGGTGCAAAGTATTACTGAGAGTGCCACGTATCAGTGAGGGTGCCACGTATTACTGAGGGTGCCACGTATTACTGAGGGTGGCAGATATTACTGAGGGTGCCACATATAACTGAGGATGCCACGTATTACTTTGTGTGCCACGTATTACTGAGGGTGCCACGTATTAGTGAGGGTGCCAAGTGTTACTGAGGGTGCCACGTATTACCGAGGGTGCCATGTATTACTGAGGGTGCCACGTATTACTTTGTGTGCAACGTATTACTGAGGGTGCCAAGTGTTACTGAGGGTGCCACGTATTACTGAGGGTGCCACGTATTACTGTGGGTGCCACGTATTACTGAGGGTGCTACGTATTACTGAGAGTGCCACACATTACTGGGGGTGCATTGTATCACTGAGAATGCCACGCATTACTGAAAGTGCCACGTATTACTGAGAGCACCAAGTGATACTGAGGGTGTCAGGTATCACTGGGGGTGCCACGTATTACTGAGGGTGCCAAGTATTACTGAGGGTGCCACGTATTACTGAGGGAGGCAGATATTACTGAGGGTGTCACGTATAACTGAGGGTGCCACGTATTACTTTGTGTGCCACGTATTACTTAGGGTGCCAAGTGTTACTGAGGGTGCCACGTATTACTGAGGGTGCCAAGTATTACTGAGGGTGCAACGTATCACTGAGAGTGCCTCGTATTACTGAGGGTGACCCGTATTACTGAGGGTGCCAAGTGATTCTGAGGGTGCCACGTATTACTGAGGGTGCCAAGTATTACTGAGGGTGCCACGTATTACTGAGGGTTCCACGTATTACTGAGGGTGGCAGATATTACTGAGGGTGCCACGTATAACTGAGGGTGCCAGGTATTACTTTGTGTGCCACGTATTACTGAGGGTGCCACGTATTACTGAGGGTGGCAGATATTACTGAGGGTGCCACGTATAACTGAGGGTGCCAGGTATTACTTTGTGTGCCAAGTATTACTGAGGGTGCCAAGTGTTACTGAGGGTAACACGTATTACTGAAGGTGCCAAGCATTACTGAGGGTGCCACGTATTACTGAGGGTGCCAGGTATTTTTGAGAGTGCCACTTATTACCGAGGGTGCAAAGTATCACTGAGAGTGCCACGTATTACTGAGGGTGTCACGTATTACTGAGAGTGCCACGTATTACTGAGGGTGCCACGCATTACTGAGGGTGCAACGTATCACTGAGGGTGTCACGTATTACTGAGGGTGCCAGGTATTTCAGAGAGTGCCACGTATTACTGAGGGTGCCAAGTATTACTGAGTGTGTCACGTATCAGTGAGGGTGCCACGTATTACTGAGGGTACCACGTATTACTGAGGGTGCCAAATATTACTGAGGGTGGCACGTATAACAGAGGGTGCAACGTATTACTTTGGTTGCCACGTATTACAGAGGGTGCCAAGTGTTACTGAGGGTGCCACGTACTACTGAGGGTGCCAAGTATTACTGAGGGTGCCACGTATTACTGAGGGTGCCACGTATTACTGAGGGTGGCAGATATTACTGAGGGTGCCACGTATAACTGAGGGTGCCACGTATTACTTTGTGTGCCACGTATTACTGAGGGTGCCACGTATTAGTGAGGGTGCCAAGTGTTACTGAGGGTGCCACGTATTACCGAGGGTGCCATGTATTACTGAGGGTGCCACGTATTACTTTGTGTGCTACGTATTACTGAGGGTGCCAAGTGTTACTGAGGGTGCCACGTATTACTGAGGGTGCCACGTATTACTGTGGGTGCTACGTATTACTGAGAGTGCCACACATTACTGGGGGTGCATTGTATCACTGAGAATGCCACGCATTACTGAAAGTGCCACGTATTACTGAGAGCACCAAGTGTTACTGAGGGTGTCAGGTATCACTGGGGGTGCCACGTATTACTGAGGGTGCCAAGTATTACTGAGGGTGCCACGTATTACTGAGGGTGGCAGATATTACTGAGGGTGTCACGTATAACTGAGGGTGCCACGTATTACTTTGTGTGCCACGTATTACTTAGGGTGCCAAGTGTTACTGAGGGTGCCACGTATTACTGAGGGTGCCAAGTATTACTGAGGGTGCAACGTATCACTGAGGGTGCCTCGTATTACTGAGGGTGACCCGTATTACTGAGGGTGCCAAGTGATTCTGAGGGTGCCACGTATTACTGAGGGTGCCAAGTATTACTGAGGGTGCCACGTATTACTGAGGGTTCCACGTATTACTGTGGGTGGCAGATATTACTGAGGGTGCCACGTATAACTGAGGGTGCCAGGTATTACTTTGTGTGCCACGTATTACTGAGGGTGCCACGTATTACAGAGCGTGGCAGATATTACTGAGGGTGCCACGTGTAACTGAGGGTGCCAGGTATTACTTTGTGTGCCAAGTATTACTGAGGGTGCCAAGTGTTACTGAGGGTAACACGTATTACTGAAGGTGCCAAGCATTACTGAGGGTGCCACGTATTACTGAGGGTGCCAGGTATTTTTGAGAGTGCCACTTATTACCGAGGGTGCAAAGTATCACTGAGAGTGCCACGGATTACTGAGGGTGTCACGTATTACTGAGTGTGCCACGTATTACTGAGGGTGCCACGCATTACTGAGGGTGCAACGTATCACTGAGGGTGTCACGTATTACTGAGGGTGCCAGGTATTTCTGAGAGTGCCACGTATTACTGAGGGTGCCAAGTATTACTGAGTGTGTCACGTATCAGTGAGGGTGCCACGTATTACTGAGGGTACCACGTATTACTGAGGGTGCCAAATATTACTGAGGGTGGCACGTATAACAGAGGGTGCAACGTATTACTTTGGTTGCCACGTATTACAGAGGGTGCCAAGTGTTACTGAGGGTGCCACGTATTACTGAGGGTGCCAAGTATTACTGAGGGTGCCACGTATTACTGAGGGTGCCACGTATTACTGAGGGTGGCAGATATTACTGAGGGTGCCACGTATAACTGAGGGTGCCAGGTATTACTTTGTGTGCCACGTATTACTGAGGGTGCCACGTATTACTGAGGGTGGCAGATATTACTGAGGGTGCCACGTATAACTGAGTGTGCCAGGTATTACTTTGTGTGCCACGTATTACTGAGGGTGCCAAGGTACTGAGGGTAACAAGTATTTCTGAGGGTGCCATATATTACTGAGGGTGGCAGATATTACAAAGGGTGCCACGTATAACTGAGGGTGCCAGGTATTACTTTGTGTGCCACGTATTACTGAGGGTGCCAAGGTACTGAGGGTAACACGTATTTCTGAGGGTGCCAAGCATTACTGAGGGTGCTACGTATCACTGAGGGTGCCACGCATTACTGAGGGTGCCACGTATTACTGAGGGAGCCAGGTATTTCTGAGAGTGCCACTTATTACCGAGGGTGCAAAGTATCACTGAGAGCGCCACGTATTACTGAGGGTGTCACGTATTACTGAGTGTGCCACGTATTACTGAGGGTGCCACGCATTACTGAGGGTGCCACGTATCACTGAGGGTGTCACATATTACTGAGGGTGCCAGGTATTTCTGAGAGTGCCAAGTATTACTGAGGGTGCCAAGTATTACTGAGTGTGCCACTTATCAGTGAGGTTGCCACGTATTACTGAGGGTACCACGTATTACTGAGGGTGCCACATATTACTGAGGGTGACAGATATTACTGAGGGTGCCACGTATAACTGAGGATGCCACGTATTAGTTTGTGTGCCACATATTACTGAGGGTGCCACGTATTACAGTGTGTGCCACGTATTACTGCGGGTGCCAAGTGTTTATGAGGGTGCCACGTATTACTGAGGGTGACAAATGTTACTGAGGGTGCCACGTATTACTGAGGGTGCCAAGTGTTACTGAAGGTGCCACGTATTACTGAGGGTGACATGTATTACTGAGGGTGCAACGTATTACTGAGGGTGGCAGATATTACTGAGGGTGCCACGTATAACTGAGGATGCCATGTATTACTTTGTGTGCCACGTATTACTGAGGGTGCCACGTATTACATTGTGTGCCACGTATTACTGAGGGACCCAAGTGTTACTGAGAGTGCCACGTATTACTGAGGGTGCCACGTATTACTGAGGGTGCTAAGTGTTACTGAGGGTGCTAAGTAACACTGAGGGTGCCACGTATTACTGAGGGTGCCACGTATTATTGAGGGGGCCAAGTGTTACTGAGGGTGCCAGGTATTACTGAGGGTGCCATGTATTACTGAGGGTGCCACGTATTACTTTGTGTGCACCGTATTACTGAGGGTGCCAAGTGTTACTGAGGGTGCCACGTATTACTGAGGGTGCCAGGTATTATTGAGGGTGCCACGTATTACTGAGGGTGCCACACATTACTGAGGGTGCATTGTATCACTGAGAATGCCACGCATAACTGAGGGTGCCACGTATTACTGAAAGCACCAAGTGTTACTAAGGGTGTCAGGTATCACTGGGGGTGCCACGTATTACTGAGGGTGCCAAGTATTACTGAAGGTGCCACGTATTACTGAGGGTGGCAGATATTACTGTGGGTGCCACGTATAACTGAGGGTGCCACGTATAACTGAGGGTGCCACGTATTACTTTGTGTGCCACGTATTACTTAGCGTGCCAAGTGTTACTGAGGGTGCCAAGTATTACTGAGGGTGCCACGTATCACTGAGGGTGTCTCGTATTACTGAGGGTGCCACGTATTACTGAGGGTGCCATGTATTACTGAGGGTGCCACGTATTACTGAGGGTGGCAGATATTTCTGAGGGTGCCACGTATATCTGAGGGTGCCAGGTATTACTTTGTGTGCCACGTATTACTGAGGGTGCCAATTGTTACTGAGGGTAACACGTATTACTGAGGGTGCCAAGCATTACTGAGGGTGTCACGTATTACTGAGGGTGCCAAGTATTGCTGAGTGTGCCAAGTATCAGTGAGGGTGCCACGTATTACTTTGTGTGCCACGTATTACTTAGGGTGCCAAGTGTTACTGAGGGTGCCACGTATTACTGAGGGTGCCACGTATTACTGAGGGTGCCACGTATTACTGAGGGTGCCATGTATCACTGTGGGTGCCACGTATCACTGAGGGTGTCACGTATTACTGAGGGTGCCAGGTATTTCTGAGAGTGCCATGTATTACTGAGGGTGCCACGTATAATTGAGGGTGCCACGTATTACTGAGAGTGCCACGTATTACTGAGGGTGCCACGTATTACTGAGGGTGCCATGTATCACTGTGGGTGCCACGTATCACTGAGGGTGTCAAGTATTACTGAGGGTGCCAGGTATTTCTGAGAGTGCCATGTATTACTGAGGGTGCAAAATATTACTGAGAGTGCCACGTATCAGTGAGGGTGCCACGTATTACTGAGGGTGCCACGTATTACTGAGGGTGGCAGATATTACTGAGGGTGCCACGTATAACTGAGGATGCCACGTATTACTTTGTGTGCCACGTATTACTGAGGGTGCCACGTATTAGTGAGGGTGCCAAGTGTTACTGAGGGTGCCACGTATTACCGAGGGTGCCATGTATTACTGAGGGTGCCACGTATTACTTTGTGTGCAACGTATTACTGAGGGTGCCAAGTGTTACTGAGGGTGCCACGTATTACTGAGGGTGCCACGTATTACTGTGGGTGCCACGTATTACTGAGGGTGCTACGTATTACTGAGAGTGCCACACATTACTGGGGGTGCATTGTATCACTGAGAATGCCACGCATTACTGAAAGTGCCACGTATTACTGAGAGCACCAAGTGATACTGAGGGTGTCAGGTATCACTGGGGGTGCCACGTATTACTGAGGGTGCCAAGTATTACTGAGGGTGCCACGTATTACTGAGGGAGGCAGATATTACTGAGGGTGTCACGTATAACTGAGGGTGCCACGTATTACTTTGTGTGCCACGTATTACTTAGGGTGCCAAGTGTTACTGAGGGTGCCACGTATTACTGAGGGTGCCAAGTATTACTGAGGGTGCAACGTATCACTGAGAGTGCCTCGTATTACTGAGGGTGACCCGTATTACTGAGGGTGCCAAGTGATTCTGAGGGTGCCACGTATTACTGAGGGTGCCAAGTATTACTGAGGGTGCCACGTATTACTGAGGGTTCCACGTATTACTGAGGGTGGCAGATATTACTGAGGGTGCCACGTATAACTGAGGGTGCCAGGTATTACTTTGTGTGCCACGTATTACTGAGGGTGCCACGTATTACTGAGGGTGGCAGATATTACTGAGGGTGCCACGTATAACTGAGGGTGCCAGGTATTACTTTGTGTGCCAAGTATTACTGAGGGTGCCAAGTGTTACTGAGGGTAACACGTATTACTGAAGGTGCCAAGCATTACTGAGGGTGCCACGTATTACTGAGGGTGCCAGGTATTTTTGAGAGTGCCACTTATTACCGAGGGTGCAAAGTATCACTGAGAGTGCCACGTATTACTGAGGGTGTCACGTATTACTGAGTGTGCCACGTATTACTGAGGGTGCCACGCATTACTGAGGGTGCAACGTATCACTGAGGGTGTCACGTATTACTGAGGGTGCCAGGTATTTCAGAGAGTGCCACGTATTACTGAGGGTGCCAAGTATTACTGAGTGTGTCACGTATCAGTGAGGGTGCCACGTATTACTGAGGGTACCACGTATTACTGAGGGTGCCAAATATTACTGAGGGTGGCACGTATAACAGAGGGTGCAACGTATTACTTTGGTTGCCACGTATTACAGAGGGTGCCAAGTGTTACTGAGGGTGCCACGTACTACTGAGGGTGCCAAGTATTACTGAGGGTGCCACGTATTACTGAGGGTGCCACGTATTACTGAGGGTGGCAGATATTACTGAGGGTGCCACGTATAACTGAGGGTGCCACGTATTACTTTGTGTGCCACGTATTACTGAGGGTGCCACGTATTAGTGAGGTTGCCAAGTGTTACAGAGGGTGCCACGTATTACCGAGGGTGCCATGTATTACTGAGGGTGCCACGTATTACTTTGTGTGCAACGTATTACTGAGGGTGCCAAGTGTTACTGAGGGTGCCACGTATTACTGAGGGTGCCACGTATTACTGTGGGTGCTACGTATTACTGAGAGTGCCACACATTACTGGGGGTGCATTGTATCACTGAGAATGCCACGCATTACTGAAAGTGCCACGTATTACTGAGAGCACCAAGTGTTACTGAGGGTGTCAGGTATCACTGGGGGTGCCACGTATTACTGAGGGTGCCAAGTATTACTGAGGGTGCCACGTATTACTGAGGGTGGCAGATATTACTGAGGGTGTCACGTATAACTGAGGGTGCCACGTATTACTTTGTGTGCCACGTATTACTTAGGGTGCCAAGTGTTACTGAGGGTGCCACGTATTACTGAGGGTGCCAAGTATTACTGAGGGTGCAACGTATCACTGAGGGTGCCTCGTATTACTGAGGGTGACCCGTATTACTGAGGGTGCCAAGTGATTCTGAGGGTGCCACGTATTACTGAGGGTGCCAAGTATTACTGAGGGTGCCACGTATTACTGAGGGTTCCACGTATTACTGAGGGTGGCAGATATTACTGAGGGTGCCACGTATAACTGAGGGTGCCAGGTATTACTTTGTGTGCCACGTATTACTGAGGGTGCCACGTATTACAGAGCGTGGCAGATATTACTGAGGGTGCCACGTGTAACTGAGGGTGCCAGGTATTACTTTGTGTGCCAAGTATTACTGAGGGTGCCAAGTGTTACTGAGGGTAACACGTATTACTGAAGGTGCCAAGCCTTACTGAGGGTGCCACGTATTACTGAGGGTGCCAGGTATTTTTGAGAGTGCCACTTATTACCGAGGGTGCAAAGTATCACTGAGAGTGCCACGGATTACTGAGGGTGTCACGTATTACTGAGTGTGCCACGTATTACTGAGGGTGCCACGCATTACTGAGGGTGCAACGTATCACTGAGGGTGTCACGTATTACTGAGGGTGCCAGGTATTTCTGAGAGTGCCACGTATTACTGAGGGTGCCAAGTATTACTGAGTGTGTCACGTATCAGTGAGGGTGCCACGTATTACTGAGGGTACCACGTATTACTGAGGGTGCCAAATATTACTGAGGGTGGCACGTATAACAGAGGGTGCAACGTATTACTTTGGTTGCCACGTATTACAGAGGGTGCCAAGTGTTACTGAGGGTGCCACGTATTACTGAGGGTGCCAAGTATTACTGAGGGTGCCACGTATTACTGAGGGTGCCACGTATTACTGAGGGTGGCAGATATTACTGAGGGTGCCACGTATAACTGAGGGTGCCAGGTATTACTTTGTGTGCCACGTATTACTGAGGGTGCCACGTATTACTGAGGGTGGCAGATATTACTGAGGGTGCCACGTATAA
Organism: Procambarus clarkii; assembly: GCF_040958095.1. Classification (NCBI taxonomy): domain Eukaryota; kingdom Metazoa; phylum Arthropoda; class Malacostraca; order Decapoda; family Cambaridae; genus Procambarus; species Procambarus clarkii. The sequence goes on from NW_027190007.1 coordinate 24,316, forward strand.
CTGAGTGTGCCAGGTATTACTTTGTGTGCCACGTATTACTGAGGGTGCCAAGGTACTGAGGGTAACAAGTATTTCTGAGGGTGCCATGTATTACTGAGGGTGGCAGATATTACAAAGGGTGCCACGTATAACTGAGGGTGCCAGGTATTACTTTGTGTGCCACGTATTACTGAGGGTGCCAAGGTACTGAGGGTAACACGTATTTCTGAGGGTGCCAAGCATTACTGAGGGTGCTACGTATCACTGAGGGTGCCACGCATTACTGAGGGTGCCACGTATTACTGAGGGAGCCAGGTATTTCTGAGAGTGCCACTTATTACCGAGGGTGCAAAGTATCACTGAGAGCGCCACGTATTACTGAGGGTGTCACGTATTACTGAGTGTGCCACGTATTACTGAGGGTGCCACGCATTACTGAGGGTGCCACGTATCACTGAGGGTGTCACATATTACTGAGGGTGCCAGGTATTTCTGAGAGTGCCAAGTATTACTGAGGGTGCCAAGTATTACTGAGTGTGCCACTTATCAGTGAGGTTGCCACGTATTACTGAGGGTACCACGTATTACTGAGGGTGCCACATATTACTGAGGGTGACAGATATTACTGAGGGTGCCACGTATAACTGAGGATGCCATGTATTAGTTTGTGTGCCACATATTACTGAGGGTGCCACGTATTACAGTGTGTGCCACGTATTACTGCGGGTGCCAAGTGTTTATGAGGGTGCCACGTATTACTGAGGGTGACAAATGTTACTGAGGGTGCCACGTATTACTGAGGGTGCCAAGTGTTACTGAAGGTGCCACGTATTACTGAGGGTGACATGTATTACTGAGGGTGCAACGTATTACTGAGGGTGGCAGATATTACTGAGGGTGCCAGGTATAACTGAGGATGCCATGTATTACTTTGTGTGCCACGTATTACTGAGGGTGCCACGTATTACATTGTGTGCCACGTATTACTGAGGGACCCAAGTGTTACTGAGAGTGCCACGTATTACTGAGGGTGCCACGTATTACTGAGGGTGCTAAGTGTTACTGAGGGTGCTAAGTAACACTGAGGGTGCCACGTATTACTGAGGGTGCCACGTATTATTGAGGGGGCCAAGTGTTACTGAGGGTGCCAGGTATTACTGAGGGTGCCATGTATTACTGAGGGTGCCACGTATTACTTTGTGTGCACCGTATTACTGAGGGTGCCAAGTGTTACTGAGGGTGCCACGTATTACTGAGGGTGCCAGGTATTATTGAGGGTGCCACGTATTACTGAGGGTGCCACACATTACTGAGGGTGCATTGTATCACTGAGAATGCCACGCATAACTGAGGGTGCCACGTATTACTGAAAGCACCAAGTGTTACTGAGGGTGTCAGGTATCACTGGGGGTGCCACGTATTACTGAGGATGCCAAGTATTACTGAAGGTGCCACGTATTACTGAGGGTGGCAGATATTACTGTGGGTGCCACGTATAACTGAGGGTGCCACGTATAACTGAGGGTGCCACGTATTACTTTGTGTGCCACGTATTACTTAGCGTGCCAAGTGTTACTGAGGGTGCCAAGTATTACTGAGGGTGCCACGTATCACTGAGGGTGTCTCGTATTACTGAGGGTGCCACGTATTACTGAGGGTGCCATGTATTACTGAGGGTGCCACGTATTACTGAGGGTGCCAGGTATTACTTTGTGTGCCACGTATTACTGAGGGTGCCAATTGTTACTGAGGGTAACACGTATTACTGAGGGTGCCAAGCATTACTGAGGGTGTCACGTATTACTGAGGGTGCCAAGTATTGCTGAGTGTGCCAAGTATCAGTGAGGGTGCCACGTATTACTTTGTGTGCCACGTATTACTTAGGGTGCCAAGTGTTACTGAGGGTGCCACGTATTACTGAGGGTGCCAAGTATTACTGAGGGTGCAACGTATCACTGAGGGTGCCTCGTATTACTGAGGGTGCCACGTATTGCTGAGGGTGGAAGATATTACTGAGGGGGCCACGTATAACTGAGGGTGCCAGGTATTACTTTGTGTGCCACGTATTATTGAGGGTGCCAAGTGTTACTGAGGGTAACACGTATTACTGAGGGTGCCAAGCATTACTGAGGGTGCCACGTATTACTGAGGGTGCCAGGTATTTTTGAGAGTGCCACTTATTACTGAAGGTGCAAAGTATCACTGAGAGTGCCTCGTATTACTGAGGGTGCCACGTATTGCTGAGGGTGGAAGATATTACTGAGGGGGCCACGTATAACTGAGGGTGCCAGGTATTACTTTGTGTGCCACGTATTATTGAGGGTGCCAAGTGTTACTGAGGGTAACACGTATTACTGCGGGTGTCACGTATTACTGAGTGTGCCACGTATTACTGAGGGTGCCACGCATTACTGAGGGTGCAACGTATCACTGAGGGTGTCACGTATTACTGAGGGTGCCAGGTATTTCTGAGGGTACCACGTATTACTGAGGGTGCCAAATATTACTAAGGGTGGCACGTATAACAGAGGGTGCAACGTATTAGTTTGGTTGCCACGTATTACAGAGGGTGCCAAGTGTTACTGAGGGTGCCACGTATTACTGAGGGTGCCAAGTATTACTGAGGGTGCCACGTATTACTGAGGGTGCCACGTATTACTGAGGGTGGCAGATATTACTGAGGGTGCCACGTATAACTGAGGGTGCCAGGTATTACTTTGTGTGCCACGTATTACTGAGGGTGCCACGTATTACTGAGGGTGGCAGATATTACTGAGGGTGCCACGTATAACTGAGTGTGCCAGGTATTACTTTGTGTGCCACGTATTACTGAGGGTGCCAAGGTACTGAGGGTAACAAGTATTTCTGAGGGTGCCATGTATTACTGAGGGTGGCAGATATTACAAAGGGTGCCACGTATAACTGAGGGTGCCAGGTATTACTTTGTGTGCCACGTATTACTGAGGGTGCCAAGGTACTGAGGGTAACACGTATTTCTGAGGGTGCCAAGCATTACTGAGGGTGCTACGTATCACTGAGGGTGCCACGCATTACTGAGGGTGCCACGTATTACTGAGGGAGCCAGGTATTTCTGAGAGTGCCACTTATTACCGAGGGTGCAAAGTATCACTGAGAGCGCCACGTATTACTGAGGGTGTCACGTATTACTGAGTGTGCCACGTATTACTGAGGGTGCCACGCATTACTGAGGGTGCCACGTATCACTGAGGGTGTCACATATTACTGAGGGTGCCAGGTATTTCTGAGAGTGCCAAGTATTACTGAGGGTGCCAAGTTTTACTGAGTGTGCCACTTATCAGTGAGGTTGCCACGTATTACTGAGGGTACCACGTATTACTGAGGGTGCCACATATTACTGAGGGTGACAGATATTACTGAGGGTGTCACGTATAACTGAGGATGCCACGTATTACTTTGTGTGCCACATATTACTGAGGGTGCCACGTATTACAGTGTGTGCCACGTATTACTGAGGGTGCCAAGTGTTTTTGAGGGTGCCACGTATTACTGAGGGTGCCACGTATTAATGAGGGTGACAAATGTTACTGAGGGTGCCACGTATTACTGAGGGTGCCAAGTGTTACTGAAGGTGCCACGTATTACTGAGGGTGACATGTATTACTGAGGGTGCAACGTATTACTGAGGGTGGCAGATATTACTGAGGGTGCCACGTATAACTGAGGATGCCATGTATTACTTTGTGTGCCAGGTATTACTGAGGGTGCCACGTATTACATTGTGTGCCACGTATTACTGAGGGAGCCAAGTGTTACTGAGAGTGCCACGTATTACTGAGGGTGCCACGTATTACTGAGGGTGCTAAGTGTTACTGAGGGTGCTAAGTAACACTGAGGGTGCCACGTATTACTGAGGGTGCCACGTATTATTGAGGGGGCCAAGTGTTACTGATGGTGCCAGGTATTACTGAGGGTGCCATGTATTACGGAGGGTGCCACGTATTACTTTGTGTGCAACGTATTACTGAGGGTGCCAAGTTTTACTGAGGTTGCTACGTATTACTGAAAACACCAAGTGTTACTGAGGGTGTCAGGTATCACTGGGGGTGCCACGTATTACTGAGGGTGCCAAGTATTACTGAAGGTGCCACGTATTACTGAGGGTGGCAGATATTACTGTGGGTGCCACGCATAACTGAGGGTGCCACGTATAACTGAGGGTGCCACGTATTACTTTGTGTGCCACGTATTACTTAGCGTGCCAAGTGTTACTGAGGGTGCCACGTATTACTGAGGGTGCCAAGTATTACTGAGGGTGCCACGTATCAATGAGGGTGTCTCGTATTACTGAGGGTGCCACGTATTACTGAGGGTGCCATGTATTACTGAGGGTGCCACGTATTACTGAGGGTGGCAGATATTTCTGAGGGTGCCACGTATATCTGAGGGTGCCAGGTATTACTTTGTGTGCCACTTATTACTGAGGGTGCCAATTGTTACTGAGGGTAACACGTATTACTGAGGGTGCCAAGCATTACTGAGGGTGTCACGTATTACTGAGGGTGCCAAGTATTGCTGAGTGTGCCAAGTATCAGTGAGGGTGCCACGTATTACTGAGGGTACCACGTATTACTGAGGGTGCCACATATTACTGAGGGTGGCAGATATTACTGAGGGTGCCACGTATAACTGAGGATGCCACTTATTACTTTGTGTGCCACATATTTCTGAGGGTGCCACGTATTACAGTGTGAGCCACATATTACTGAGTGTGCCAAGTGTTATTGAGGGTGCCACGCATTACTGAGGGTGCCACGTATTACTGAGGGTGCCAAATGTTACTGAGGGTACCACGTATTACTGAGGGTGCCAAGTGTTACTGAGGGTGCCACGCATTACTGAGGGTGCCATGTATTACTGAGGGTGGCAGATATTACTGAGGGTGCCACGTACCATTGAGGGTGCCACGTATTACTGAGGGTGCCACGTATTACTGAAAGCACCAAGTGTTACTGAGGGTGTCAGGTATCACTGGGGGTGCCACGTATTACTGAGGGTGCCAAGTATTACTGAGGGTGCCACGTATTACTGAGGGTGGCAGATATTGCTGAGGGTGCCACGTATAACTGAGGGTGCCATGTATTACTTTGTGTGCCACGTATTACTGAGGGTGCCAAGCATTACTGAGGGTGCCACGTATCACTGAGGGTGCCACGCATTACTGAGGGTGCCACGTATTACTGAGGGTGCCAGGTATTTCTGAGAGTGCCACTTATTACCGAGGGTGCAAAGTATCACTGAGAGTGCCACGTATTACTGAGGGTGTCACGTATTACTGAGTGTGCCACGTATTACTGAGGGTGCCATGCATTACTGAGGGTGCCACGTATCACTGAGGGTGTCACGTATTACTGAGGGTGCCATGTATTTCTGAGAGTGCCACGTATTACTGAGGGTGCCAAGTATTACTGAGTGTGCCACGTATCAGTGAGGGTGCCACGTATTACTGAGGGTACCACGTATTACTGAGGGTGGCAGATATTACTGAGTGTGGCAGATATTACTAAGGGTGCCACGTATAACTGAGGATGCCACGTATTACTTTGTGTGCCACATATTACTGAGGGTGCCACGTATTACAGTGTGTGCCACGTATTACTGAGGGTGTCAAATGTTACTGAGGGTGCCACGTATTACTGAGGGTGCCACGTATTACTGAGGGTGCCAAGTGTTACTGAGGGGGCCACGTATTACTGAGGGTGCTATGTATTTCTGAGGGTGCCACGTATTACTGAGGGTGGCAGGTATTACTGAGGGTGCCACGTATAACTGAGGATGCCATGTATTACTTTGTGTGCCACGTATTACTGAGGGTGCCACGTATTGCATTGTGTGCCACGTATTACTGAGGGAGCCAAGTGTTACTGAGAGTGCCACGTAATACTGAGGGTGTCAAGTATTACTGATGGTGCCACGTATTACTGAGGGTGCCACGTATTACTGAGGGTGCCAAGTATTACTGAGGGTGCCACGTTTTACTGAGGGTGCCACGTATTACTGAGGGTGCCACGTATTACTGAGGGTGCCAAATGTTTGTAAGGGTGCCACGTATTACTGAGGGTGCCACGTATTACGGAGGGTGACAAGTGTTACTGAGGGTGCCACGTATTACTGAGGGTGCCATGTATTACTGAGGGTGCCACATATTCCTTTGTGTGCTACGTATTAATGAGGGTGCCAAGTGTTATTGAGGGTGCCACGTATTACTGAGGGTGCCAGGTATTATTGAGGGTGCCACGTAATACTGTGGGTGCCACACATTCCAGAGGGTGCATTGTATCACTGAGAATGCCACGTATTACTGAGGGAGCCACATATTACTGAAAGCACCAAGTGTTACTGAGGGTGTCAGGTATCACTGAGGGTGCCACGTATTACTTTGTGTGCCACGTATTACTTAGGGTGCCAAGTGTTACTGAGGGTGATACGTATTACTGAGGGTGCCAAGTATTACTGAGGGTGCCTAATATTACTGAGGGTGCCACGTATCACTGAGAGTGCCTCGTATTACTGAGGGTGCCACGTATTACTGAGGGTGGCAGATATTACTGAGGGTGCCACGTATCACTGAGAGTGCCTCGTATTACTGAGGGTGCCACGCATTACTGAGGGTGCCACGTATTACTGAGGGAGCCAGGTATTTCTGAGAGTGCCACTTATTACCGAGGGTGCAAAGTATCACTGAGAGCGCCACGTATTACTGAGGGTGTCACGTATTACTGAGTGTGCCACGTATTACTGAGGGTGCCACGCATTACTGAGGGTGCCACGTATCACTGAGGGTGTCACATATTACTGAGGGTGCCAGGTATTTCTGAGAGTGCCTAGTATTACTGAGGGTGCCAAGTATTACTGAGTGTGCCACTTATCAGTGAGGTTGCCACGTATTACTGAGGGTACCACGTATTACTGAGGGTGCCACATATTACTGAGGGTGACAGATATTACTGAGGGTGCCACTTATAACTGAGGATGCCACGTATTAGTTTGTGTGCCACATATTACTGAGGGTGCCACGTATTACAGTGTGTGCCACGTATTACTGCGGGTGCCAAGTGTTTATGAGGGTGCCACGTATTACTGAGGGTGACAAATGTTACTGAGGGTGCCACGTATTACTGAGGGTGCCAAGTGTTACTGAAGGTGCCACGTATTACTGAGGGTGACATGTATTACTGAGGGTGCAACGTATTACTGAGGGTGGCAGATATTACTGAGGGTGCCACGTATAACTGAGGATGCCATGTATTACTTTGTGTGCCACGTATTACTGAGGGTGCCACGTATTACATTGTGTGCCACGTATTACTGAGGGAGCCAAGTGTTACTGAGAGTGCCACGTATTACTGAGGGTGCCACGTATTACTGAGGGTGCTAAGTGTTACTGAGGGTGCTAAGTAACACTGAGGGTGCCACGTATTACTGAGGGTGCCACGTATTATTGAGGGGGCCAAGTGTTACTGAGGGTGCCAGGTATTACTGAGGGTGCCATGTATTACTGAGGGTGCCACGTATTACTTTGTGTGCACCGTATTACTGAGGGTGCCAAGTGTTACTGAGGGTGCCACGTATTACTGAGGGTGCCAGGTATTATTGAGGGTGCCACGTATTACTGAGGGTGCCACACATTACTGAGGGTGCATTGTATCACTGAGAATGCCACGCATAACTGAGGGTGCCACGTATTACTGAAAGCACCAAGTGTTACTGAGGGTGTCAGGTATCACTGGGGGTGCCACGTATTACTGAGGGTGCCAAGTATTACTGAAGGTGCCACGTATTACTGAGGGTGGCAGATATTACTGTGGGTGCCACGTATAACTGAGGGTGCCACGTATAACTGAGGGTGCCACGTATTACTTTGTGTGCCACGTATTACTTAGCGTGCCAAGTGTTACTGAGGGTGCCAAGTATTACTGAGGGTGCCACGTATCACTGAGGGTGTCTCGTATTACTGAGGGTGCCACGTATTACTGAGGGTGCCATGTATTACTGAGGGTGCCACGTATTACTGAGGGTGGCAGATATTTCTGAGGGTGCCACGTATATCTGAGGGTGCCAGGTATTACTTTGTGTGCCACGTATTACTGAGGGTGCCAATTGTTACTGAGGGTAACACGTATTACTGAGGGTGCCAAGCATTACTGAGGGTGTCACGTATTACTGAGGGTGCCAAGTATTGCTGAGTGTGCCAAGTATCAGTGAGGGTGCCACGTATTACTTTGTGTGCCACGTATTACTTAGGGTGCCAAGTGTTACTGAGGTTGCCACGTATTACTGAGGGTGCCAAGTATTACTGAGGGTGCAACGTATCACTGAGGGTGCCTCGTATTACTGAGGGTGCCACGTATTGCTGAGGGTGGAAGATATTACTGAGGGGGCCACGTATAACTGAGGGTGCCAGGTATTACTTTGTGTGCCACGTATTATTGAGGGTGCCAAGTGTTACTGAGGGTAACACGTATTACTGAGGGTGCCAAGCATTACTGAGGGTGCCACGTATTACTGAGGGTGCCAGGTATTTTTGAGAGTGCCACTTATTACTGAAGGTGCAAAGTATCACTGAGAGTGCCACGTATTACTGCGGGTGTCACGTATTACTGAGTGTGCCACGTATTACTGAGGGTGCCACGCATTACTGAGGGTGCAACGTATCACTGAGGGTGTCACGTATTACTGAGGGTGCCAGGTATTTCTGAGGGTACCACGTATTACTGAGGGTGCCAAATATTACTAAGGGTGGCACGTATAACAGAGGGTGCAACGTATTACTTTGGTTGCCACGTATTACAGAGGGTGCCAAGTGTTACTGAGGGTGCCACGTATTACTGAGGGTACCAAGTATTACTGAGGGTGCCACGTATTACTGAGGGTGCCACGTATTACTGAGGGTGGCAGATATTACTGAGGGTGCCACGTATAACTGAGGGTGCCAGGTATTACTTTGTGTGCCACGTATTACTGAGGGTGCCACGTATTACTGAGGGTGGCAGATATTACTGAGGGTGCCACGTATAACTGAGTGTGCCAGGTATTACTTTGTGTGCCACGTATTACTGAGGGTGCCAAGGTACTGAGGGTAACAAGTATTTCTGAGGGTGCCATGTATTACTGAGGGTGGCAGATATTACAAAGGGTGCCACGTATAACTGAGTGTGCCAGGTATTACTTTGTGTGCCACGTATAACTGAGGGTGCCAAGGTACTGAGGGTAACACGTATTTCTGAGGGTGCCAAGCATTACTGAGGGTGCTACGTATCACTGAGGGTGCCACGCATTACTGAGGGTGCCACGTATTACTGAGGGAGCCAGGTATTTCTGAGAGTGCCACTTATTACCGAGGGTGCAAAGTATCACTGAGAGCGCCACGTATTACTGAGGGTGTCACGTATTACTGAGTGTGCCACGTATTACTGAGGGTGCCACGCATTACTGAGGGTGCCACGTATCACTGAGGGTGTCACATATTACTGAGGGTGCCAGGTATTTCTGAGAGTGCCAAGTATTACTGAGGGTGCCAAGTATTACTGAGTGTGCCACTTATCAGTGAGGTTGCCACGTATTACTGAGGGTACCACGTATTACTGAGGGTGCCACATATTACTGAGGGTGACAGATATTACTGAGGGTGTCACGTATAACTGAGGATGCCACGTATTACTTTGTGTGCCACATATTACTGAGGGTGCCACGTATTACAGTGTGTGCCACTTATTACTGAGGGTGCCAAGTGTTTTTGAGGGTGCCACGTATTACTGAGGGTGCCACGTATTAATGAGGGTGACAAATGTTACTGAGGGTGCCACGTATTACTGAGGGTGCCAAGTGTTACTGAAGGTGCCACGTATTACTGAGGGTGACATGTATTACTGAGGGTGCAACGTATTACTGAGGGTGGCAGATATTACTGAGGGTGCCACGTATAACTGAGGATGCCATGTATTACTTTGTGTGCCAGGTATTACTGAGGGTGCCACGTATTACATTGTGTGCCACGTATTACTGAGGGAGCCAAGTGTTACTGAGAGTGCCACGTATTACTGAGGGTGCCACGTATTACTGAGGGTGCTAAGTGTTACTGAGGGTGCTAAGTAACACTGAGGGTGCCACGTATTGCTGAGGGTGCCACGTATTATTGAGGGGGCCAAGTGTTACTGAGGGTGCCAGGTATTACTGAGGGTGCCATGTATTACGGAGGGTGCCACGTATTACTTTGTGTGCAACGTATTACTGAGGGTGCCAAGTGTTACTGAGGTTGCTACGTATTACTGAAAACACCAAGTGTTACTGAGGGTGTCAGGTATCACTGGGGGTGCCACATATTACTGAGGGTGACAAGTATTACTGAAGGTGCCACGTATTACTGAGGGTGGCAGATATTACTGTGGGTGCCACGCATAACTGAGAGTGCCACGTATAACTGAGGGTGCCACGTATTACTTTGTGTGCCACGTATTACTTAGCGTGCCAAGTGTTACTGAGGGTGCCACGTATTACTGAGGGTGCCAAGTATTACTGAGGGTGCCACGTATCAATGAGGGTGTCTCGTATTACTGAGGGTGCCACGTATTACTGAGGGTGCCATGTATTACTGAGGGTGCCACGTATTACTGAGGGTGGCAGATATTTCTGAGGGTGCCACGTATATCTGAGGGTGCCAGGTATTACTTTGTGTGCCACTTATTACTGAGGGTGCCAATTGTTACTGAGGGTAACACGTATTACTGAGGGTGCCAAGCATTACTGAGGGTGTCACGTATTACTGAGGGTGCCAAGTATTGCTGAGTGTGCCAAGTATCAGTGAGGGTGCCACGTATTACTGAGGGTACCACGTATTACTGAGGGTGCCACATATTACTGAGGGTGGCAGATATTACTGAGGGTGCCACGTATAACTGAGGATGCCACGTATTACTTTGTGTGCCACATATTTCTGAGGGTGCCACGTATTACAGTGTGTGCCACATATTACTGAGTGTGCCAAGTGTTATTGAGGGTGCCACGCATTACTGAGGGTGCCACGTATTACTGAGGGTGCCAAATGTTACTGAGGGTGCCACGTATTACTGAGGGTGCCAAGTGTTACTGAGGGTGCCACGCATTACTGAGGGTGCCATGTATTACTGAGGGTGGCAGATATTACTGAGGGTGCCACGTACCATAGAGGGTGCCACGTATTACTGAGGGTGCCACGTATTACTGAAAGCACCAAGTGTTACTGAGGGTGTCAGGTATCACTGGGGGTGCCACGTATTACTGAGGGTGCCAAGTATTACTGAGGGTGCCACGTATTACTGAGGGTGGCAGATATTGCTGAGGGTGCCACGTATAACTGAGGGTGCCATGTATTACTTTGTGTGCCACGTATTACTGAGGGTGCCAAGCATTACTGAGGGTGCCACGTATCACTGAGGGTGCCACGCATTACTGAGGGTGCCACGTATAACTGAGGGTGCCAGGTATTTCTGAGAGTGCCACTTATTACCGAGGGTGCAAAGTATCACTGAGAGTGCCACGTATTACTGAGGGTGTCACGTATTACTGAGTGTGCCACGTACTACTGAGGGTGCCATGCATTACTGAGGGTGCCACGTATCACTGAGGGTGTCACGTATTACTGAGGGTGCCATGTATTTCTGAGAGTGCCACGTATTACTGAGGGTGCCAAGTATTACTGAGTGTTCCACGTATCAGTGAGGGTGCCACGTATTACTGAGGGTACCACGTATTACTGAGGGTGGCAGATATTACTGAGTGTGGCAGATATTACTAAGGGTGCCACGTATAACTGAGGATGCCACGTATTACTTTGTGTGCCACATATTACTGAGGGTGCCACGTATTACAGTGTGTGCCACGTATTACTGAGGGTGTCAAATGTTACTGAGGGTGCCACGTATTACTGAGGGTGCCACGTATTACTGAGGGTGCCAAGTGTTACTGAGGGGGCCACGTATTACTGAGGGTGCTATGTATTTCTGAGGGTGCCACGTATTACTGAGGGTGGCAGGTATTACTGAGGGTGCCACGTATAACTGAGGATGCCATGTATTACTTTGTGTGCCACGTATTACTGAGGGTGCCACGTATTACATTGTGTGCCACGTATTACTGAGGGAGCCAAGTGTTACTGAGAGTGCCACGTAATACTGAGGGTGTCAAGTATTACTGATGGTGCCACGTATTACTGAGGGTGGCAGATATTACTGAGGGTGCCACGTATAACTGAGGGTGCCACGTAATACTTTGTGTGCCACGTATTACTGAGGGTGCCAAGTATTACTGAGGGTGCCACGTTTTACTGAGGGTGCCACGTATTACTGAGGGTGCCACGTATTACTGAGGGTGCCAAATGTTTGTAAGGGTGCCACGTATTACTGAGGGTGCCACGTATTACGGAGGGTGACAAGTGTTACTGAGGGTGCCACGTATTACTGAGGGTGCCATGTATTACTGAGGGTGCCACATATTACTTTGTGTGCTACGTATTAATGAGGGTGCCAAGTGTTATTGAGGGTGCCACGTATAACTGAGGGTGCCATGTATTACTTTGTGTGCCACGTATTACTGAGGGTGCCAAGCATTACTGAGGGTGCCACGTATCACTGAGGGTGCCACGCATTACTGAGGGTGCCACGTATTACTGAGGGTGCCAGGTATTTCTGAGAGTGCCACTTATTACCGAGGGTGCAAAGTATCACTGAGAGTGCCACGTATTACTGAGGGTGTCACGTATTACTGAGTGTGCCACGTATTACTGAGGGTGCCATGCATTACTGAGGGTGCCACGTATCACTGAGGGTGTCACGTATTACTGAGGGTGCCATGTATTTCTGAGAGTGCCACGTATTACTGAGGGTGCCAAGTATTACTGAGTGTGCCACGTATCAGTGAGGGTGCCACGTATTACTGAGGGTACCACGTATTACTGAGGGTGGCAGATATTACTGAGTGTGGCAGATATTACTAAGGGTGCCACGTATAACTGAGGATGCCACGTATTACTTTGTGTGCCACATATTACTGAGGGTGCCACGTATTACAGTGTGTGCCACGTATTACTGAGGGTGTCAAATGTTACTGAGGGTGCCACGTATTACTGAGGGTGCCACGTATTACTGAGGGTGCCAAGTGTTACTGAGGGGGCCACGTATTACTGAGGGTGCTATGTATTTCTGAGGGTGCCACGTATTACTGAGGGTGGCAGGTATTACTGAGGGTGCCACGTATAACTGAGGATGCCATGTATTACTTTGTGTGCCACGTATTACTGAGGGTGCCACGTATTACATTGTGTGCCACGTATTACTGAGGGAGCCATGTGTTACTGAGAGTGCCACGTAATACTGAGGGTGTCAAGTATTACTGATGGTGCCACGTATTACTGAGGGTGGCAGATATTACTGAGGGTGCCACGTATAACTGAGGGTGCCACGTAATACTTTGTGTGCCACGTATTACTGAGGGTGCCAAGTATTACTGAGGGTGCCACGTTTTACTGAGGGTGCCACGTATTACTGAGGGTGCCACGTATTACTGAGGGTGCCAAATGTTTGTAAGGGTGCCACGTATTACTGAGGGTGCCACGTATTACGGAGGGTGACAAGTGTTACTGAGGGTGCCACGTATTACTGAGGGTGCCATGTATTACTGAGGGTGCCACATATTACTTTGTGTGCTACGTATTAATGAGGGTGCCAAGTGTTATTGAGGGTGCCACGTATTACTGAGGGTGCCAGGTATTATTGAGGGTGCCACGTAATACTGTGGGTGCCACACATTCCAGAGGGTGCATTGTATCACTGAGAATGCCACGTATTACTGAGGGAGCCACATATTACTGAAAGCACCAAGTGTTACTGAGGGTGTCAGGTATCACTGAGGGTGCCACGTATTACTGAGGGTGCCTAGTATTACTGAGGGTGCCACGTATTACTGAGGGTGGCAGATATTATTGAGGGTGCCACGAATAACTGAGGGTGCCACGTATTACTTTGTGTGCCACGTATTACTTAGGGTGCCAAGTGTTACTGAGGGTGATACGTATTACCGAGGGTGCCAAGTATTACTGAGGGTGCCAAATATTACTGAGGGTGCCACGTATCACTGAGAGTGCCTCGTATTTCTGAGGGTGCCACGTATTACTGAGGGTGGCAGATATTACTGAGGGTGCCACGTATAACTGAGGGTGCCAGGTATTCCTTTGTGTGCCACGTATTACTGAGGGTGCCAAGGTACTGAGGGTAATACGTATTTCTGAGGGTGCCATGTATTACTGAGGGTGGCAGATATTACTGAGGGTGCCACGTATAACTGAGGGTGCCAGGTATTACTTTGTGTGCCACGTATTACTGAGGGTGCCAAGGTACTGAGGGTAACACGTATTTCTGAGGGTTCCAAGCATTACTGAGGGTGTTACGTATCACTGAGGGTGCCACGCATTACTGAGGGTGCCACGTATTACTGAGGGTGCCAGATGTTTCTGAGAGTGCCACTTATTACTGAGGGTGCAAAGTATCACTGTGAGTGCCACGTATTACTGAGGGTGTCACGTATTACTGAGTGTGCCACGTATTACTGAGGGTGAATCACATTACTGAGGGTGCCACGTATCACTGAGGGTGTCACATATTACTGAGGGTGCCAGGTATTTCTGAGAGTGCCAAGTATTACTGAGGGTGCCAAGTATTACTGAGTGTGCCACGTATCAGTGAGGGTGCCACGTATTACTGAGGGTACCACGTATTACTGAGGGTGCCACATATTACTGAGGGTGGCAGATATTACTGAGGGTGCCACGTATAACTGAGGATGCCACGTATTACTTTGTGTGCCACATATTACTGAGGCTGCGACGTATTACAGTGTGTGCCACGTATTACTGAGGGTGCCAAGTGTTTTTGAGGGTGCCACGTATTACTGAGGGTGCCACGTTTTACTGAGTGTGACAAATGTTACTGAGGGTGCCACGTATTACTGAGGGTGCCACGTATTACTGAGGGTGCCAAGTGTTACTGAAGGTGCCACGTATTACTGAGGGTGCCATGTATTACTGAGGGTGCCACGTATTACTGAGGGTGGCAGATATTACTGAGGGTGCCACGTACAACTGAGGATGCCATGCATTACTTTGTGTGCCACGTATTACTCAGGGTGCCACGTATTACTGAGGGTGCTAAGTGTTACTGAGGGTGCTAAGTAACACTGAGGGAGCCACGTATTACTGAGGGTGCCACGTATTACTGAGGGGGCCAAGTGTTACTGAGGGTGCCAGGTATTACTGAGGGTGCCATGTATTACTGAGGGTGCCACGTATTACTTTGAATGCAACGTATTACTGAGGTGGCCAAGTGTTACTGAGGGTGCCACGTATTACTGAGGGTGCCAGGTATTATTGAGGGTGCCACGAATTACTGAGGGTGCCACACATTACTGAGGGTGCATTGTATCACTGAGAATGCCACGCATTACTGAGGGTGCCACGTATTACTGAAAGCACCAAGTGTTACTGAGGGTGTCAGGTATCACTGGGGGTGCCACGTATTACTGAGGGTGCCAAGTATTACTGAAGGTGCCACGTATTACTGAGGTTGGCAGATATTACTGTGGGTGCCACGTATAACTGAGGGTGCCACGTATAACTGAGGGTGCCACGTATAACTTTGTGTGCCACGTATTACTTAGGGTGCCAAGTGTTACTGAGGGTGCCACGTAATACTGAGGGTGCCAAGTATTACTGAGGGTGCCACGTATCACTGAGGGTGTCTCGTATTACAGAGGGTGCCACGTATTACTGAGGGTGCCATGTATTACTGAGGGTGCCACGTATTACTGAGGGTGGCAGATATTTCTGAGGGTGCCACGTATAACTGAGGGTGCCAATTGTTACTGAGGGTAACACGTATTACTGAGGGTTAAGCATTACTGAGGGTGTCACGTATTACTGAGGGTGCCAAGTATTACTGAGTTTGCCACGTATCAGTGAGGGTGCCAAGTATTACTGAGGGTACCACGTATTACTGAGGGTGCCACATATTACTGAGGGTGGCAGATATTACTGAGGGTGACACGTATAACTGAGGATGCCACGTATTACTTTGTGTGCCACATATTACTGAGGGTGCCACGTATTACAGTGTGTGCCATGTATTACTAAGGGTGCCAAGTGTTATTGAGGGTGCCACGTATTACCGAGGGTTCCACGTATTACTGAGGGTGCCAAATGTTACTGAGGGTGCCACGTATTACTGAGGGTGCCAAGTGTTACTGAGGGTGCCACGCATTACTGAGGGTGCCATGTATTACTGACGGTGCCACGTATTACTGAGGGTGGCAGATATTACTGAGGGTGCCACGTACCACTGAGGGTGCCACGTATTACTGAGGGTGCCACATATTACTGAAAGCACCAAGTGTTACTGAGGGTGTCAGGTATCACTGGGGTTGCCACGTATTACTGAGGGTGCCAAGTATTACTGAGGGTGCCACGTATAACTGAGGGTGCCACGTATTACTTTGTGTGCCACGTATTACTTAGGGGTGCCAAGTGTTTCTGAGGGTGCCACGTATTACTGAGGGTGCCAAGTATTACTGAGGGTGCCACGTATCACTGAGGGTGCCTCGTATTACTGAGGGAGCCACGAATTACTGAGGGTGGCAGATATTACTGAGGGTGCCACGTATAACTGAGGGTGCCAGGTATTACATTGTGTGCCACGTATTACTGAGGGTGCCAAGTGTTACTGAGGGTAACACGTATTACTGAGGGTGCCAAGCATTACTGAGGGTGCCACGTATTACTGAGGGTGCCATGCATTACTGAGGGTGCCACGTATCACTGAGGGTGTCACGTATTACTGAGGGTGCCACTTATTACCGAGGGTGCAAGGTATCACTGAGAGTGCCACGTATTACTGAGGGTGTCACGTATTACTGAGTGTGCCACGTATTACTGAGGGTGCCATGCATTACTGAGGGTGCCACGTATCACTGAGGGTGTCACGTATTACTGAGGGTGCCATGTATTACTGAGGGTGCCATGTATTACTGAGAGTGCCACGTATTACTGAGGGTGCTAAGTATTACTGAGGGTGCCACATATTACTGAGGGTGCCATGTATTACTGAGCGTGCAATGTATTACTGAGGGTGCCATGTATTTCTGAGGGTGCCCTTTATTACTTAGGGTGCCACGTATCACTTAGGGTGCAACGTATTACTGAGGATGTCATGTATTACTGAGGGTGCCATGTATTACTGAGAGTGCCACGTATTACTGAGGGTGCCAAGTATCACTGAGGGTGCCACGTATTACTGAGGGTGACACGTATCACTGAGAGTGCCATGTATTATTGAGGGTGCCAAGTATCATTGAGGGTGCCGAGTATCACTGAGGGTGCCACGTATGACTGAGGGTGCAACGTATTACTGAGGTGGTTATGTATTACTGAGAGTGCCACGTATTACTGAGGTGGTTATGTATTACTGAGAGTGCCACGTATTACTGAGGTGGTTATGTATTACTGAGAGTGCCACGTATTACTGAGGGTGTCACGTATTACTGAGTGTGCCACGTATTACTGAGGGTGCCACGCATTACTGAGGGTGCCACGTATCACTGAGGGTGTCACATATTACTGAGGGTGCCAGGTATTTCTGAGAGTGCCAAGTATTACTGAGGGTGCCAAGCATTACTGAGTGTGCCACGTATCAGTGAGGGTGCCATGTATTACTGAGGGTACCACGTATTACTGAGGGTGCCACATATTACTGAGGGTGGCAGATATTACTGAGGGTGCAACGTATAACTGAGGATGCCACGTATTACTTTGTGTGCCACATATTACTGAAGGTGCCACGTATTACAGTGTGTGCCACGTATTACTGAGGGTGCCAAGTGTTTTTGAGGGTGCCACGTATTACTGAGGGTGCCACGTATTACTGAGGGTGACAAATGTTACTGAGGGTGCCACGTATTACTGAGGGTGCCACGTATTACTGAGGGTGCCAAGTGTTACTGAAGGTGCCACGTATTACTGAGGGTGCCATGTATTTCTGATGGTGCCACTTATTACTGAGGGTGGCAGATATTACTGAGGGTGCCACGTATAACTGAGGATGCCATGTATTACTTTTTGTGCCACGTAATACTGAGGGTGCCACGTAATACATTGTGTGCCACGTATTACTGAGGGTGCCAAGTGTTACTGAGAGTGCCACGTATTACTGAGGGTGGCACGTATTACTGAGGGTGCTAAGTGTTACTGAGGGTGCTAAGTAACACTGAGGGTGCCACGTATTACTGAGGGTGCCATGTATTACTGAGGGTGCCACGTATTACTTTGTGTGCAACGTATTACTGAGGGTGCCAAGTGTGACTGAGGGTGCCACGTATTACTGAGGGTGCCAGGTATTATTGAGGGTGCCACGTATTACTGAGGGTGCCACACATTACTGAGGGTGCATTGTATCACTGAGAATGACACGCATTACTGAGGGTGCCACGTATTACTGAAAGTACCAAGTGTTACTGAGGGTGTCAGGTATCACTGGGGGTGCCACGTATTACTGAGGGTGCCAAGTATTACTGAAGGTGCCACGTATTACTGAGGGTGGCAGATATTACTGTAGGTGCCACGTATAACTGAGGGTGCCACGTATAACTGAGGGTGTCACGTATTACTTTGTGTGCCACGTATTACTAAGGGTGCCAAGTGTTACTGATTGTGCCACGTATTACTGAGGGTGCCAAGTAATACTGAGGGTGCCACGTATCACTGAGGGTGTCTCGTAATACTGAGGGTGCCACGTATTACTGAGGGTGCCATGTATTACTGAGGGTGCCACGTATTACTGAGGGTGGCAGATATTTCTGAGGGTGCCACGTATAACTGAGGGTGCCACGTATTACAGTGTGTGCCACGTATTACTGAGGGTGCCAAGTGTTACTGAGGGTGCCACGTATTACTGAGGGTCAAGCATTACTGAGGGTGTCACGTATTACTGAGGGTGCCAAGTATTACTGAGTTTGCCACGTATCAGTGAGGGTGCCACGTATTACTGAGGGTACCACGTATTACTGAGGGTGCCACATATTACTGAGGGTGGCAGATATTACTGAGGGTGCCACGTATAACTGAGAATGCCACGTATTACTTTGTGTGCCACATATTACTGAGGGTGCCACGTATTACAGTGTGTGCCACGTATTACTAAGGGTGCCAAGTGTTATTGAGGGTGCCACGTATTACTGAGGGTTCCACGTATTACAGAGGATGCCATGTATTACTTTGTGTGCCACGTATTACTGAGGGTGCCACGTATTACATTGTGTGCCACGTATTACTGAGGGTGCCAAGTGTTACTGAGAGTGCCACGTATTACTGAGGGTGCCACGTATTACTGAGGGTGCTAAGTGTTACTGAGGGTGCTAAGTGTTACTGAGGGTGCCATGTATTACTTTGGGTGCCATGTATTACTGAGGGTGCAACGTATTACTGAGGATGCCAAGTGTTACTGAGGGTACCACGTCTTATTCAGGGCGCCACGTATTACTGAGGGAACCACGTATTACTGAGGGTGCAACACATTACTGAGGGTGCATTGTATCACTGAGAATGCCACGCATTACTGAGGGTGCCACGTATTACTGAGAGCACCAAGTGTTACTGAGGGTGTCAGGTGTCACTGAGGGTGCCACGTATTACTGAGGGTGCCAAGTATTACTGAGGGTGCCACGTATTACTGAGGGTGGCAGATATTACTGAGGGTGCCACGTATAACTGAGGGTGCCACGTATTACTTTGTGTGCCACGTATTACTGAGGGTGCCAAGTGTTACAAAGGGTGCCACGTATATATAAGGGTGCCAAGTATTACTGAGGGTGCCACTTACTACTGAGGGTTGGACGTATTACTGAGGGTGCCAGGGATTTCTGAGAGTGCCACTTATTACCGAGGGTGCAAAGTATCACTGCGAGTGCCACGTATTACTGAGGGTGTCACGTATTACTGAGTGTGCCACTTATTGCTGAGGGCGCCACGTATTACTGAGGGTGGCAGATATTACTGAGGGTGTCAAGTGTTACTGAGAGTGCCAAATGTTACTGAGGGTGGCAGATATTACTGAGGGTGCCAAGTGTTACTGAGGGTGCCAAATGTTACTGAGGGTGCCACGTATTACTGAGGGTGCCACGTATTACTGAGGGTGACAAGTGTTACTGAGGGTGCCACGTATTACTGAGGGTGCCACGTATTACTGAGGGTGCCAAATGTTACTGAGCGTGTCACGTATTACTGAGGGTGCCACGTATTACTGAGGGTGCCATGTATTACTGAGGGTGCCACGTATAACTGAGGATGCCACGTATTACTTTGTGTGCCACAAATTACTGAGGGTGACACGTATTACAGTGTGTGCCACGTATTACTGAGGGTGCCAAGTGTTACTGAGGGTGCCAAATGTTACTGAGGGTGCCACGTATTACTGAGGGTGCCACGTATTACTGAGGGTGACAAGTGTTACTGAGGGTGCCACGTATTACTGAGGGTCCCAAATGTTACTGAAGGTGCCACGTATTACTGAGGGTGCCACGTATTACTGAGGGTGCCACGTATTACTTTGTGTGCTACGATTTACTGAGAATGCCAAGTGTTACTGAGGGTGCCACGTATTACTGAGGGTGCCAGGCATTACTGAGGGTGCCACGCATTACTGAGGGTGCCACGTATTACTGAGGGTGCCAGGTTTTTCTGAGAGTGCCACTTATTACCGAGGGTGCCAAGTATCACTAAGAGTGCCACGTATTACTGAGGGTGTCACGTATTACTGAGTGTGCCACGTATTACTGAGGGTGCCATGCACTACTGAGGGTGCCACGTATCACTGAGGGTGTCACGTATTACTGAGGGTGCCAAGTATTACTGAGTGTGCCACGTATCAGTGAGGGTGCCACGTATTACTGAGGGTACCACGTATTACTGAGGGTGGCAGATATTACTGAGTGTGGCAGATATTACTAAGGGTGCCACGTATAACTGAGGATGCCACGTATTACTTTGTGTGCCACATATTACTGAGGGTGCCACGTATTACAGTGTGTGCCACGTATTACTGAGGGTGTCAAATGTTACTGAGCGTGCCACGTATTACTCAGGGTGCCACGTATTACTGAGGGTGCCACGTATTACTGAGGGTGCCAAGTGTTACTGAGGGGGCCACGTATTACTGAGGGTGCTATGTATTTCTGAGGGTGCCACGTATTACTGAGGGTGGCAGGTATTACTGAGGGTGCCACGTATAACTGAGGATGCCATGTATTACTTTGTGTGCCACGTATTACTGAGGGTGCCACGTATTACATTGTGTGCCACGTATTACTGAGGGTGCCAAGTGTTACTGAGAGTGCCACGTAATACTGAGGATGCCAAGTATTACTGATGGTGCCACGTATTACTGAGGGTGGCAGATATTACTGAGGGTGCCACGTATAACTGAGGGTGCCACGTAATACTTTGTGTGCCACGTATTACTGAGGGTGCCAAGTGTTACTGAGGGTGCCACGTTTTACTGAGGGTGCCACGTATTACTGAGGGTGCCAAATGTTTGTAAGGGTGCCACGTATTACTGAGGGTGCCACGTATTACGGAGGGTGACAAGTGCTACTGAGGGTGCCACGTATTACTGAGGGTGCCATGTATTACTGAGGGTGCCACATATTACTTTGTGTGCTACGTATTAATGAGGGTGCCAAGTGTTATTGAGGGTGCCACGTATTACTTATGGTGCCAGGTATTATTGAGGGTGCCACGTAATACTGTGGGTGCCACACATTCCAGAGGGTGCATTGTATCACTGAGAATGCCACGTATTACTGAGGGAGCCACATATTACTGAAAGCACCAAGTGTTACTGAGGGTGTCAGGTATCACTGAGGGTGCCACGTATTACTGAGGGTGCCAAGTATTACTGAGGGTGCCACGTATTACTGACGGTGGCAGATATTATTGAGGGTGCCACGTATTACTTTGTGTGCCACGTATTACTTAGGGTGCCAAGTGTTACTGAGGGTGATACGTATTACTGAGGGTGCCAAGTATTACTGAGGGTGCCAAATATTACTGAGGGTGCCACGTATCACTGAGAGTGCCTCGTATTACTGAGGGTGATACGTATTACTGAGGGTGGCAGATATTTCTGAGGGTGCCACGTATAACTGAGGGTGCCAGGTATTCCTTTGTGTGCCACGTATTACTGAGGGTGCCAAGGTACTGAGGGTAATACGTATTTCTGAGGGTGCCATGTATTACTGAGGGTGGCAGATATTACTGAGGGTGCCACGTATAACTGAGGGTGCCAGGTATTACTTTGTGTGCCACGTATTACTGAGGGTGCCAAGGTACTGAGGGTAACACGTATTTCTGAGGGTTCCAAGCATTACTGAGGGTGTTACGTATCACTGAGGGTGCCACGCATTACTGAGGGTGCCACGTATTACTGAGGGTGCCAGGTGTTTTTGAGAGTGCCACTTATTACCGAGGGTGCAAAGTATCACTGTGAGTGCCACGTATTACTGAGGGTGTCACGTATTACTGAGTGTGCCACGTATTACTGAGGGTGAATCACATTACTGAGGGTGCCACGTATCACTGAGGGTGTCACATATTACTGAGGGTGCTAGGTATTTCTGAGAGTGCCAAGTATTACTGAGGGTGCCAAGTATTACTGAGTGTGCCACGTATCAGTGAGGGTGCCACGTATTACTGAGGGTACCACGTATTACTGAGGGTGCCACATATTACTGAGGGTGGCAGATATTACTGAGGGTGCCACGTATAACTGAGGATGCCACGTATTACTTTGTGTGCCACATATTACTGAGGCTGCCACGTATAACAGTGTGTGCCACGTATTACTGAGGGTGACAAGTGTTTTTGAGGGTGCCACGTATTACTGAGGGTGCCACGTTTTACTGAGTGTGACAAATGTAACTGAGGGTGCCACGTATTACTGAGGGTGCCACGTATTACTGAGGGTGCCAAGTGTTACTGAAGGTGCCACGTATTACTGAGGGTGCCATGTATTACTGAGGGTGCCACGTATTACTGAGGGTGGCAGATATTACTGAGGGTGCCACGTACAACTGAGGATGCCATGCATTACTTTGTGTGCCACGTATTACTCAGGGTGCCACGTATTACTGAGGGTGCTAAGTGTTACTGAGGGTGCTAAGTAACACTGAGGGAGCCACGTATTACTGAGGGTGCCACGTATTACTGAGGGGGCCAAGTGTTACTGAGGGTGCCAGGTATTACTGAGGGTGCCATGTATTACTGAGGGTGCCACGTATTACTTTGAATGCAACGTATTACTGAGGTGGCCAAGTGTTACTGAGGGTGCCACGTATTACTGAGGGGTGCCAGGTATTATTGAGGGTGCCACGAATTACTGAGGGTGCCACACATTACTGAGGGTGCATTGTATCACTGAGAATGCCACGCATTACTGAGGGTGCCACGTATTACTGAAAGCACCAAGTGTTACTGAGGGTGTCAGGTATCACTGGGGGTGCCACGTATTACTGAGGGTGCCAAGTATTACTGAAGGTGCCACGTATTACTGAGGTTGGCAGATATTACTGTGGGTGCCACGTATAACTGAGGGTGCCACGTATAACTTTGTGTGCCACGTATTACTTAGGGTGCCAAGTGTTACTGAGGGTGCCACGTATTACTGAGGGTGGCAGATATTTCTGAGGGTGCCACGTATAACTGAGGGTGCCAATTGTTACTGAGGGTAACACGTATTACTGAGGGTCAAGCATTACTGAGGGGGTCACGTATTACTGAGGGTGTCAAGTATTACTGAGTTTGCCACGTATCAGTGAGGGTGCCAAGTATTACTGAGGGTACCACGTATTACTGAGGGTGCCACATATTACTGAGGGTGGCAGATATTACTGAGGGTGCCACGTATAACTGAGGATGCCACGTATTACTTTGTGTGCCACATATTACTGAGGGTGCCACGTATTACAGTGTGTGCCACGTATTACTAAGGGTGCCAAGTGTTATTGAGGGTGCCACGTATTACTGAGGGTTCCACGTATTACTGAGGGTGCCAAGTGTTACTGAGGGTGCCACACATTACTGAGGGTGCCATGTATTACTGACGGTGCCACGTATTACTGAGGGTGGCAGATATTACTGAGGGTGCCACGTACCACTGAGGGTGCCACGTATTACTGAGGATGCCACATATTACTGAAAGCACCAAGTGTTACTGAGGGTGTCAGGTATCACTGGGGGTGCCACGTATTACTGAGGGTGCCAAGTATTACTGAGGGTGCCACGTATTACTGAGGGTGGCAGATATTGCTGAGGGTGCCACGTATAACTGAGGGTGCCACGTATTACTTTGTGTGCCACGTATTACTTACGGGTGCCAAGTGTTTCTGAGGGTGCCACGTATTACTGAGGGTGCTAAGTATTACTGAGGGTGCCACGTATCACTGAGGGTGCCTCGTATTACTGAGGGAGCCACGAATTACTGAGGGTGGCAGATATTACTGAGGGTGCCACGTATAACTGAGGGTGCCAGGTATTACTTTGTGTGCCACGTATTACTGAGGGTGCCATGTGTTACTGAGGGTAACACGTATTACTGAGGGTGCCAAGCATTACTGAGGGTGCCACGTATCACTGAGGGTGCCACGCATTACTGAGAGTGCCACGTATTACTGAGGGTGCCAGGTATTTCTGAGAGTGCCACTTATTACCGAGGGTGCAAAGTATCACTGAGAGTGCCACGTATTACTGAGGGTGTCACGTATTACTGAGTGTGCCACGTATTACTGAGGGTGCCATGCATTACTGAGGGTGCCACGTATCACTGATGGTGTCACGTATTACTGAGGGTACCATGTATTACTGAGGGTGCCATGTATTACTGAGAGTGCCACGTATTACTGAGGGTGCTAAGTATTACTGAGGGTGCCACATATTACTGAGGGTGCCATGTATTACTGAGCGTGCAATGTATTACTGAGGGTGCCATGTATTTCTGAGGGTGCCCTGTATTACTTAGGGTGCCACGTATCACTTAGGGTGCCACGTATTACTGAGGATGTCATGTATTACTGCGGGTGCCATGTATTACTGAGAGTACCATGTATTACTGAGGGTGCCAAGTATCACTGAGGGTGCCACGTATTACTGAGGGTGACACGTATCACTGAGAGTGCCATGTATTATTGAGGGTGCCAAGTATCATTGAGGGTGCCGAGTATCACTGAGGGTGCCACGTATCACTGAGGGTGCAACGTATTACTGAGGTGGTTATGTATTACTGAGAGTGCCACGTATTACTGAGGTGGTTATGCATTACTGAGAGTGCCACGTATTACTGAGGTGGTTATGTATTACTGAGAGTGCCACGTATTACTGAGGGTGTCACGTATTACTGAGTGTGCCACGTATTACTGAGGGTGCCACGCATTACTGAGGGTGCCACGTATCACTGAGGGTGTCGCATATTACTGAGGGTGCCAGGTATTTCTGAGAGTGCCAAGTATTACTGAGGGTGCCAAGCATTACTGAGTGTGCCACGTATCAGTGAGGGTGCCATGTATTACTGAGGGTACCACGTATTACTGAGGGTGCCACATATTACTGAGGGTGGCAGATATTACTGAGGGTGCAACGTATAACTGAGGATGCCACGTATTACTTTGTGTGCCACATATTACTGAAGGTGCCACGTATTACAGTGTGTGCCACGTATTACTGAGGGTGCCAAGTGTTTTTGAGGGTGCCACGTATTACTGAGGGTGCCACGTATTACTGAGGGTGACAAATGTTACTGAGGGTGCCACGTATTACTGAGGGTGCCACGTATTACTGAGGGTGCCAAGTGTTACTGAAGGTGCCACGTATTACTGAGGGTGCCATGTATTTCTGATGGTGCCACTTATTACTGAGGGTGGCAGATATTACTGAGGGTGCCACGTATAACTGAGGATGCCATGTATTACTTTGTGTGCCACGTATTACTGAGGGTGCCACGTATTACATTGTGTGCCACGTATTATTGAGGGTGCCAAGTGTTACTGAGAGTGCCACGTATTACTGAGGGTACCACGTATTACTGAGGGTGCTAAGTGTTACTGAGGGTGCTAAGTAACACTGAGGGTGCCACGTATTACTGAGGGTGCCATGTATTACTGAGGGTGCCACGTATTACTTTGTGTGCAACGTATTACTGAGGGTGCCAAGTGTGACTGAGGGTGCTACGTATTACTGAGGGTGCCAGGTATTATTGAGGGTGCCACGTATTACTGAGGGTGCCACACATTACTGAGGGTGCATTGCATCACTGAGAATGACACGCATTACTGAGGGTGCCACGTATTACTGAAAGTACCAAGTGTTACTGAGGGTGTCAGGTATCACTGGGGGTGCCACGTATTACTGAGGGTGCCAAGTATTACTGAAAGTGCCACGTATTACTGAGGGTGGCAGATATTACTGTGGGTGCCACGTATAACTGAGGGTGCCACGTATAACTGAGGGTGCCACGTATTACTTTGTGTGCCACGTATTACTTTGGGTGCCAAGTGTTACTGATTGTGCATCGTATTACTGAGGGTGCCAAGTATTACTGAGGGTGCCACGTATCACTGAGGGTGTCTCGTAATACTGAGGGTGCCACGTATTACTGAGGGTGCCATGTATTACTGAGGGTGCCACGTATTACTGAGGGTGGCAGATATTTCTGAGGGTGCCACGTATAACTGAGGGTGCCACGTATTACAGTGTGTGCCACGTATTACTGAGGGTGCCAAGTGTTACTGAGGGTGCCACGTATTACTGAGGGTCAAGCATTACTGAGGGTGTCACGTATTACTGAGGGTGCCAAGTATTACTGAGTTTGCCACGTATCAGTGAGGGTGCCACGTATTACTGAGGGTACCACGTATTACTGAGGGTGCCACATATTACTGAGGGTGGCAGATATTACTGAGGGTGCCACGTATAACTGAGAATGCCACGTATTACTTTGTGTGCCACATATTACTGAGGGTGCCACGTATTACAGTGTGTGCCACGTATTACTAAGGGTGCCAAGTGTTATTGAGGGTGCCACGTATTACTGAGGGTTCCACGTATTACAGAGGATGCCATGTATTACTTTGTGTGCCACGTATTACTGAGGGTGCCACGTATTACATTGTGTGCCACGTATTACTGAGGGTGCCAAGTGTTACTGAGAGTGCCACGTATTACTGAGGGTGCCACATATTACTGAGGGTGCTAAGTGTTACTGAGGGGTGCTAAGTGTTACTGAGGGTGCCATGTATTGCTTTGGGTGCCATGTATTACTGACCGTGCAATGTATTACTGAGGATGCCAAGTTTTACTGAGGGTACCACGTATTATTCAGGGTGCCACGTATTACTGAGGGTGCCACGAATTACTGAGGGTGCCACACATTACTGAGGGTGCATTGTATCACTGAGAATGCCACGCATTACTGAGGGTGCCACGTATTACTGAGAGCACCAAGTGTTACTGAGGGTGTCAGGTATCACTGAGGGTGCCACGTATTACTGAGGGTGCCAAGTATTACTGAGGGTGCCACGTATTACTGAGGGTGGCAGATATTTCTGAGGGTGCCACGTATAACTGAGGGTGCCACGTATTACTTTGTGTGCCACGTATCAGTGAGGGTGCCACGTATTACTGAGGGTGCCACTTATTGCTGAGGGCGCCACGTATTACTGAGGGTGGCAGATATTACTGAGGGTGCCAAGTGTTACTAAGGGTGCCACGTATAACTAAGGGTGCCTAGTATTACTGAGGGTGCCACTTACTACTGAGGGTGCCACGCATTACTGAGGGTGCCACGTATCACTGAGGGTGTCACGTATTACTTAGGGTGCCAGGTATTTCTGAGAGTCCCACGTATTACTGAGGGTGCCAAGTATTACTGAGTGTGCCACGTATCAGTGAGGGTGCCACGTATTACTGAGGGTGCCACTTATTGCTGAGGGCGCCACGTATTACTGAGGGTGGCAGATATTACTGAGGGTGCCAAGTGTTACTGAGGGTGCCAAATGTTACTGAGGGTGCCACGTATTACTGAGGGTGCCACGTATTACTGAGGGTGACAAGTGTTACTGAGGGTGCCACGTATTACTGAGGGTGCCACGTATTACTGAGGGTGCCAAATGTTACTGAGCGTGCCACGTATTACTGAGGGTGCCACGTATTACTGAGGGTGCCATGTATTACTGAGGGTGCCACGTATAACTGAGGGTGCCACGTATTACTTTGTGTGCCATGTATTACTGAGGGTGCCAAGTGTTACTGAGGGTGCCACGTATAACTGAGGGTGCCAAGTATTACTGAGGGTGCCACGTATTACTGAGGGTGCCAGGTATTTCTGAGAATGCCACTTATTACCGAGGGTGCAAAATATCACTGAGAGTGCCACGTATTACTGAGGGTGTCACGTATTACTGAGTGTGTCACGTATTACTGAGGGTGCCACGCATTACTGAGGGTGCCACGTATCACCGAGGGTGTCACGTATTACAGAGGGTGCCAGGTATTTCTGAGACTCCCACGTATTACTGAGGGTGCCAAGTATTACTGAGTATGCCACGTATCAGTGAGGGTGCCACGTATTACTGAGGGTGCCACGTATTGCTAAGGGTGCCACGTATTACTTAGGGTGGCAGATATTACTGAGGGTGCCACGTATAACTGAGGATGCCACGTATTACTTTGTGTGCCACGTATTACTGAGGGTGCCAAGTGTTACTAAGGGTGCCACGTATAACTAAGGGTGCCAAGTATTACTGAGGGTGCCACTTACTACTGAGGGTGCCACGCATTACTGAGGGTGCCACGTATCACTGAGGGTGTCACGTATTACTTACGGTGCCAGGTATTTCTGAGAGTCCCACGTATTACTGAGGGTGCCAAGTATTACTGAGTGTGCCACGGATCAGTGAGGGTGCCACGTATTACTGAGGGTGCCACTTATTGCTGAGGGCGCCACGTATTACTGAGGGTGGCAGATATTACTGAGGGTGCCAAGTGTTACTGAGGGTGCCAAATGTTACTGAGGGTGCCACGTATTACTGAGGGTGCCACGTATTACTGAGGGTGACAAGTGTTACAGAGGGTGCCACGTATTACTGAGGGTGCCACGTATTACTGAGGGTGCCAAGTATTACTGAGTGTGCCACGTATCAGTGAGGGTGCCACGTATTACTGAGGGTGCCACTTATTGCTGAGGGCGCCACGTATTACTGAGGGTGGCAGATATTACTGAGGGTGCCAAGTGTTACTGAGGGTGCCAAATGTTACTGAGGGTGCCACGTATTACTGAGGGTGCCACGTATTACTGAGGGTGACAAGTGTTACTGAGGGTGCCACGTATTACTGAGGGTGCCACGCATTACTGAGGGTGCCACGTATCACCGAGGGTGTCACGTATTACAGAGGGTGCCAGGTATTTCTGAGACTCCCACGTATTACTGAGGGTGCCAAGTATTACTGAGTATGCCACGTATCAGTGAGGGTGCCACGTATTACTGAGGGTGCCACGTATTGCTAAGGGTGCCACGTATTACTGAGGGTGGCAGATATTACTGAGGGTGCCACGTATAACTGAGGATGCCACGTATTACTTTGTGTGCCACAAATTACTGAGGGTGACACGTATTACAGTGTGTGCCACGTATTACTGAGGGTGCCAAGTGTTACTGAGGGTGCCAAATGTTACTGAGGGTGCCACGTATTACTGAGGGTGCCACGTATTACTGAGGGTGACAAGTGTTACTGAGGGTGCCACGTATTACTGAGGGTCCCAAATGTTACTGAAGGTGCGACGTATTACTGAGGGTGCCACGTATTACTGAGGGTGCCACGTATTACTTTGTGTGCTACGATTTACTGAGAATGCCAAGTGTTACTGAGGGTGCCACGTATTACTGAGGGTGCCAAGTATTACTGAGAGTGCCACGTATCAGTGAGGGTGCCACGTATTTCTGAGGGTGCCACGTATTACTGAGGGTGCCACGTATTACTGAGGGTGGCATATATTACTGAGGGTGCCACGTATAACTGAGGATGCCACGTATTACTTTGTGTGCCACGTATTACTAAGGGTACCACGTATTACAGTGTGTGCCACGTATTACTGAAGGTGCCAAGTGTTACTGAGGGTGCCACGTATTACTGAGGGTGCCACGTATTATTGAGGTTGCCAAGTGTTACTGAGGATGCCACGTATTACTGAGGGTGCCATGTATTACTGAGGGTGCCACGTATTACTTTGTGTGTAACGTATTACTGAGGGTGCCAAGTGTTACTGAGGGTGCCACGTATTACTGAGGGTGCCACGTATTACTGAGGGTGCCACGTATTATTGAGGGCACCAAGTGTTACTGAGGGTGTCAGGTATCACTGAGGGTGCGACGTATTACTGAGGGTGCCAAATATTACTGAGGGTGCCACGTATTACTGAGGGTGGCAGATATTACTGAGGGTGCCACGTATAACTGAGGGTACCAAGTATTACTTTGTGTGGCACGTATTACTGAGGGTGCCAAGTGTTACTGAGGGTGCCACGTATTACTGATGGTGCCAAGTATTACTGTGGGTGCCACGTATCACTGAGGGTGCCACGTGTTACTGAGGGTGCCACGTATTACTGAGGGTGCCCCGTATTACTGAAGGTGGCAGATGTTACTGAGGGTGCCACGTATTACTGAGGGTGCCAAGCATTACTGAGGGTGCCCCGTATCACTGAGGGTGCCACGCATTAATGAGGGTGCCAAGTATCACTGAGAGTGCCACGTATTACTGAGGGTGCCTCGCATTACTGAGTGTGCCTTGTATTACCGAGGGTGCCAAGTATCACTGAGAGTGCCACGTATTACTGAGGGTGTCACGTATTACTGAGTGTGCCACGTATTACTGAGGGTGCCACGTATTACTGAGAGTGCCAAGTATTACTGAGGCTGGTATATATTACTGAGGGGGCCACGTATTACTGAGGGTGCCTTGTATTACTGAGGGTGCCACATATTACTGAGGGTGCCACGCATTACTGAGGGTGCCACGTATCACCGAGGGTGTCACGTATTACAGAGGGTGCCAGGTATTTCTGAGACTCCCACGTATTACTGAGGGTGCCAAGTATTACTGAGTATGCCACGTATCAGTGAGGGTGCCACGTATTACTGAGGGTGCCACGTATTGCTAAGGGTGCCACGTATTACTGAGGGTGGCAGATATTACTGAGGGTGCCACGTATAACTGAGGATGCCACGTATTACTTTGTGTGCCACAAATTACTGAGGGTGACACGTATTACAGTGTGTGCCACGTATTACTGAGGGTGCCAAGTGTTACTGAGGGTGCCAAATGTTACTGAGGGTGCCACGTATTACTGAGGGTGCCACGTATTACTGAGGGTGACAAGTGTTACTGAGGGTGCCACGTATTACTGAGGGTCCCAAATGTTACTGAAGGTGCGACGTATTACTGAGGGTGCCACGTATTACTGAGGGTGCCACGTATTACTTTGTGTGCTACGATTTACTGAGAATGCCAAGTGTTACTGAGGGTGCCACGTATTACTGAGGGTGCCAAGTATAACTGAGAGTGCCACGTATCAGTGAGGGTGCCACGTATTTCTGAGGGTGCCACGTATTACTGAGGGTGCCACGTATTACTGAGGGTGGCATATATTACTGAGGGTGCCACGTATAACTGAGGATGCCACGTATTACTTTGTGTGCCACGTATTACTAAGGGTACCACGTATTACAGTGTGTGCCACGTATTACTGAAGGTGCCAAGTGTTACTGAGGGTGCCACGTATTACTGAGGGTGCCACGTATTATTGAGGTTGCCAAGTGTTACTGAGGATGCCACGTATTACTGAGGGTGCCATGTATTACTGAGGGTGCCACGTATTACTTTGTGTGTAACGTATTACTGAGGGTGCCAAGTGTTACTGAGGGTGCCACGTATTACTGAGGGTGCCACGTATTACTGAGGGTGCCACGTATTATTGAGGGCACCAAGTGTTACTGAGGGTGTCAGGTATCACTGAGGGTGCGACGTATTACTGAGGGTGCCAAATATTACTGAGGGTGCCACGTATTACTGAGGGTGGCAGATATTACTGAGGGTGCCACGTATAACTGAGGGTACCAAGTATTACTTTGTGTGGCACGTATTACTGAGGGTGCCAAGTGTTACTGAGGGTGCCACGTATTACTGATGGTGCCAAGTATTACTGTGGGTGCCACGTATCACTGAGGGTGCCACGTGTTACTGAGGGTGCCACGTATTACTGAGGGTGCCCCGTATTACTGAAGGTGGCAGATGTTACTGAGGGTGCCACGTATTACTGAGGGTGCCAAGCATTACTGAGGGTGCCCCGTATCACTGAGGGTGCCACGCATTAATGAGGGTGCCAAGTATCACTGAGAGTGCCACGTATTACTGAGGGTGCCTCGCATTACTGAGTGTGCCTTGTATTACCGAGGGTGCCAAGTATCACTGAGAGTGCCACGTATTACTGAGGGTGTCACGTATTACTGAGTGTGCCACGTATTACTGAGGGTGCCACGTATTACTGAGAGTGCCAAGTATTACTGAGGCTGGTATATATTACTGAGGGGGCCACGTATTACTGAGGGTGCCTTGTATTACTGAGGGTGCCACATATTACTGAGGGTGTCAGGTATTACTGAGGGTGCCACGTATTACAGAGTGGTGCCACTTATTACTGAGGGTGCCACGTACTACTGAGGGTTCCACATATTACTGAGGGTGCCACGTATTACAAAGGGTGTCATGTATTACTAAAGGTACCATGTATTACTGAGGGTGCCACGTATTAATGAGGGTGCCATGTATTACTGAGGGGTGCTACGTATTACTGAGGGTGCCATGTATTAATGAGGGTGCCACGTATTACTGAGGATGCCACGTATTACCGAGGGTGCAACGTATTACGAAGGGTGCCACGTATTACTGAGGGTGCCACGAAATACTGAGAGTGCCACGTATTACTGTGGGTGCCATATATAACTGAAGCTGTCACCTTTCGCTGAGGTTTCCACGTATTACTGAGGGTGCCACCATTTCTGAGGGTGCCACGTATTACCGAGGGTGCCATGTATTACTGAGGGTGCCATGAATTACTGAGGGTGCCATGTATTACTGAGGGTGCTAAGTATTACTGAGGGTGCCACGTATTACTGAGGGTGCCATGTATTACTGAGCGTGCAATGTATTACTGAGGGTATCATGTATTTCTGAGAGTGCCCTGTATTACTGAGGGTGCCACGTATTACTGAGGGTGCCAAGTATCACTGAGGGTGCCACGTATTACTGAGGGTGACACGTATCACTGAGAGTGCCATGTATTACTGATGGTGCCAAGTATCACTGAGGGTGCCGAGTATCACTGAGGGTGCCACGTATCACTGAGGGTGCAACGTATTTCTGACGTGGTTATGAATTACTGAGAGTGCCACGTATTACTGAGGTGGTTATGTATTACTGAGAGTGCCACGTATTACTGAGGTGGTTATGTATTACTGAGAGTGCCACGTATTGCTGAGGGTGCCACGTTTTACTGAGGGTGCCACGTATTACTGCGGATGCCACGTACTACCGAGGCAGCCAAGTATCACTGAGGGTGCCAAATATTACTGAGTGTGCCACGTATCAGTGAGGGTGCCACGTATTACTGAGGGTACCACGTATTACTGAGCGTGCCACATATTACTGAGGGTGGCAGATATTACTGAGAGTGCCACGTATAACTGATGATGCCACGTATTACTTTGCGTGCCACATATTACTGAGGGTGCCACGTATTACAGTGTGTGCCACGTATTACTGAGGGTGCCAAGTGTTACTAAGGATGTCACGTATTAATGAGGGTGCCACGTATTACTGAGGGTGCCAAATGTTACTGAGGGTGCCACGTATTACTGAGGGTGCCACGTATTACTGAGGGTGCCAAGTGTTACTGAGGGTGCCACGTATTACTGAGAGTGCCACGTATTACTGAGAGTGGCAGATATTACTGAGGGTGCCACGTATAACTGAAGATGCCATGTATTACTTTGTGTGCCACGTATTACTGAGGGTGCCACGTATTACTGAGGGTGCCACGTATTACTGAGGGTGCCACACATTACTGAGGGTACATTGTATTACTGAGAATGTCACGTATTACTGAGGGTGCCATGTATTACTGAGGGTGCTAAGTATTACTGAGGGTGCCACGCATCACTGAGGGTGCCTCGTATTACTGAGGGTGCCACGTATAACTGAAGATGCCATGTATTACTTTGTGTGCCACGTATTACTGAGGGTGGCACGTATTACTGAGGGAGCCACACATTACTGAGGGTGCATTGTATCACTGAGAATGCTACGCATTACTGAGGGTGCCACGTATTACTGAGAGCACCAAGTTTTACTGAGGGTGTCAGGTATCACTGAGGGTGCCACGTAATACTGAGGGTGCCAAGTATTACTGAGGGTGCCACGTATTACTGAGGGTGGCAGATATTACTGAGGGTGCCATGTATAACTGAGGGTGCCACGTATTACTTTGTGTGCCACGTATTACTGAGGGTGCCAAGTGTTACTGAGGGTGCCACGTATTACTGAGGTTGCTAAGTATTACTGAGGGTGCCACGCATCACTGAGGGTGCCTCGTATTACTGAGGGTGCCACGTATTACTGAGGGTGCCACGTATTACTGAGGGTGGCAGATATTACTTAGGGTGCCACGTATAACTGAGGTTGCCAGGTATTACTTTGTCTGCCACGTATTACTGAGGGTGCCAAGTGTTACTGAGGTAAACACGTATTACTGAGGGTGCCAAGCATTACTGAGGGTGCCACGTATCACTGAGGGTGTCACGTATTACTGAGTGTGCCACGTATTACTGAGGGTGCCACGCATTACTGAGGGTGCCACGTATCACTGAGGGTGTCACGTATTACTGAGGGTGCCAGGTTTTTCTGAGAGTGCCACGTATTACTGAGGGTGCCAAGTATTACTGAGAGTGCCACATATCAGTGAGGGTGCCACGTATTTCTGAAGGTGCCACGTATTACCGAGGGTGTCACGTATTACTGAGTGTGCCACGTATTACTGAGGGTGCCACGCATTACTGAGGGTGGCACGTATCACTGAGGGTGTCACGTATTACTGAGGGTGCCAGGTTTTTCTGAGAGTGCCACGTATTACTGAGGGTGCCAAGTATTACTGAGAGTGCCACATATCAGTGAGGGTGCCACGTATTTCTGAGGGTGCCACGTATTACTGAGGGTGCCACGTATTACTGAGGGTGGCATATATTACTGAGGGTGCCACGTATAACTGAGGACGCCACGTATTACTTTGTGTGCCACGTATTACTAAGGGTGCCACGTATTACTTTGTGTGCCACGTATTACTAAGGGTGCCAAGTATTACAGTGTGTGCCACGTATTACTGAGGGGGCCAAGTGTTACTGAGGGTGCCACGTATTACTGAGGGTGCCATGTATTACTGAGGGTGCCACGTATTACTTTGTGTGCAACGTATTACCGAGGGTGCCAAGTGTTACTGAGGGTGCCACGTATTACTGAGGGTGCCACGTATTACTTTGTGTGCAACGTATTACCGAGGGTGCCAAGTGTTACTGAGGGTGCCACTTATTACTGAGGGTGCCAAGTATTACTGAGGGTGCCACGTATTACTGAGGGTGGCAGATATTACTGAGGGTGCCACGTATAACTGAGGGTGCCACGTATTACTTTGTGTGGCACGAATTACTGAGGGTGCCACGTGTTACTGAGGGTGCCACGTATTACTGAGGGTGCCACGTATTACTGAGGGTAGCAGATGTTTCTGAGGGTGCCATGTGTAACTGAGCGTGCCAGGTATTACTTTGTGTGCCACGTATTACTAAGGGTGCCAAGTGTTACTGAGGGTGCCACGTATTACTGATGGTGCCAAGTATTACTGTGGGTGCCACGTATCACTGAGGGTGCCACGTGTTACTGAGGGTACCACGCATTACTGAGTGTGCCTTGTATTACCAAGGGTGCCAAGTATCACTGAGAGTGCCACGTATTACTGAGAGTGTCACGTATTACTGAGTGTGCCACGTATTACTGAGGGTGCCACGTATTACTGAGAGTACCAAGTATTACTGAGGCTGGTATATATTACTGAGGGGGCCACGTATTACTGAGGGTGCCTTGTATTACTGAGGGTGCCACATATTACTGAGGGTGTCCGGTATTACTGAGGGTGCCACGTATTACAGAGTGGTGCCACTTATTACTGAGGGTGCCACGTACTACTGAGGGTTCCACATATTACTGAGGGTGCCACGTATTACTGAGGCTGGTATATATTTCTGAGGGGGCCACGTATTACCGAGGCAGCCAAGTATCACTGAGGGTGCCAAATATTACTGAGTGTGCCACGTATCAGTGAGGGTGCCACGTATTACTGAGGGTACCACGTATTACTGAGCGTGCCACATATTACTGAGGATGGCAGATATTACTGAGGGTGCCACGTATAACTGATGATGCCACGTATTACTTTGCGTGCCACATATTACTGAGGGTGCCACGTATTACAGTGTGTGCCACGTATTACTGAGGGTGCCAAGTGTTACTGAGGATGTCACGTATTAATGAGGGTGCCACGTATTACTGAGGGTGCCAAATGTTACTGAGGGTGCCACGTATTACTGAGGGTGCCACGTATTACTGAGGATGTCACGTATTAATGAGGGTGCCACGTATTACTGAGGGTGCCAAATGTTACTGAGGGTGCCACGTATTACTGAGGGTGCCACGTATAACTGAAGATGCCATGTATTACTTTGTGTGCCACGTATTACTGAGGGTGCCACGTATTACTGAGGGTGCCACACATTACTGAGGGTACATTGTATTACTGAGGGTGTCAGGTATCACTGAGGGTGCCACGTATTACTGAGGGTGCCACGTATTACTGAGGGTGCCACGTATTACTGAGGGAGCCACACATTACTGAGGGTTCATTGTATCACTGAGAATGCTACGCATTACTGAGGGTGCCACGTATTACTGAGAGCACCAAGTTTTACTGAGGGTGTCAGGTATCACTGAGGGTGCCACGTATTACTGAGGGTGCCAAGTATTACTGAGGGTGCCACGTATTACTGAGGGTGGCAGATATTACTGAGGGTGCCATGCATAACTGAGGGTGCCAGGTATTACTTTGTGTGCCACGTATTACTGAGGGTGCCAAGTGTTACTGAGGGTAACACGTATTACTGTGGGTGCCAAGCATTACTGAGGGTGCCACGTATCACTGAGGGTGTCACGTATTACTAAGGGTGCCAGGTATTTCTGAGAGTGCCACGTATTACTGAGGGTGCCAAGTATTACTGAGTGTGCCACGTATCAGTGAGGGTTCCACGTATTACTGAGGGTGCCACGTATTACTGAAGGTGCCAAGTATTACTGAGGGTGGCATATATTACTGAGGGTGCCACGTATAACTGAGGATGTTATGTATTACTTTGTGTGCCACGTATTACTAAGGGCGCCACGTATTACAGTGTGTGCCACGTATTACTGAAGGTGCCAAGTGTTTCTGAGGGTGCCACGTGTTACTGAGGGTGCCAAGTATTTCTGAGGGTGCCATGTATTACTGAGGGTGCCACGTATTACTTTGTGTGCAACGTATTACTGAGGGTGCCAAGTGTTACTGAGGGTGCCACGTATTACTGATTGTGCCACGTATCACTGAGAATGCCACGTATTACTGAGGGTGCCACGTATTACTGAGGGCACCAAGTGTTACTGAGGGTGTCAGGCAATACTGAGGGTGCCACGTATTACTGAGGGTGCCATGTATTACTGAGGGTGCCACGTATTACTGAGGGTGGCAGATATTACTGAGGGTGCCACGTATAACTGAGGTCACAGATTACTTTGTGTTGCACGTATTACTGAGTGTGCCAAGGGTTACTGAGGGTGCCACGTATTACTGATGGTGCCAAGTATTACTGAGGGTGCCACGTATCAGTGAGGGTGCCACGTATTACTGAGGGTGCCACGTATTACTGAGGGTGCCACATATTACTGAGGGTGGCAGATGTTACTGAGGGTGTCACGCGTAACTGAGGGTGCCAGGTATTACATTGTGTGCCACGTATTACTGAGGGTGCCAAGTGTTACTGAGGGTGCCACGTATTACTGAGGGTGCCAAGCATTACTGAGGGTGCCATGTATTACTGAGGGTGCCAAGTGTTACTGAGGGTGCCCCGTATCACTGAGAGTGCCACGTATTACTGAGGGTGCCACGCATTACTGAGTGTGACTTGTATTACCGAGGGTGCTAAGTGTCACTGAGAGTGCCACGTATTACTGAGGGTGCCACGT